>NC_042969.1:40923705-40933705 GCF_901001165.1 Salmo trutta | reverse complement strand
TCAATGGCCATGCTGTTCCCCTCAATGGTCATGCTGTTCACCTCAATGGCCATGCTGTACCCCTCAATGGCCATGCTGTTCCCCTCAATAGCCATGCTGTCCCCCTCAATGGCCATGCTGTACCCCTCAATGGCCATGCTGTCCCCCTCAATGGCCATGCTGTTCCCCTCAATGGCCATGCTGTTCTCCTCAGTGGCCATGCTGTTCTCCTCAATGGCCATGCTGTTCCCCTCAATGGCCATGCTGTTCTCCTCAACGGCCATGCTGTTCTCCTCAGTGGCCATGCTGTTCTCCTCAGTGGCCATGCTGTTCTCCTCAGTGGCCATGCTGTTATATAGTGATATATATGTTATTAAATAGTGATATATATGTTATTATGTAGTGATATATATGTAATGATGTTGGTATATTTATACGTTATTATATAGTGAAATATATGTTATTATATAGTGGTATATATGTTATTATGTAGTGATATATATGTTATTATGTAGTGATATATATGTTATTATGTAATGATATATATATGTTATGATGTAGTGATATATATGTTATTATGTAGTGATCAAATAAAAAAATGTAATCACATTATATTAGTCACCTGCGCCGAATACATCAGGTGTAGACCTTACAGTGAAATGCTGAATACATCAGGTGTAGACCTTACAGTGAATTGCCGAATACATCAGGTGTAGACCTTACAGTGAAATGCTGAATACATCAGGTGTAGACCTTACAGTGAATTGTCGAATACATCAGGTGTAGACTTACAGTGAATTGCTGAATACAACAGGTGTAGACCTTACAGTGAAATCCTTACTTATGAGCCCCTAACCAACAATGCAGTTTCAAAAAATATAGCTAAGAACAAGAGATAAAAGTAACAAGTCATTAAAAAGCAGCAGTAAAATAACAATAGCGAGACAATATACAGGGGGGTACCAATACAGAGTCAATGTGCGGGGGCACTGGTTAGTTGAGGTAATATGTACTTGTAGGTAGAGTTATTAAAGTGACTATGAATAGATGACAACAGAGAGTAGCAGTGGTGTAAAAGAGGGGGGTGGCAATGCAAATAGTCTGGGTAGCCATTTTACTAGATGTTCAGGAGTCTTATGGCTTGGGGGTAGAATCTGTTTAGGAGCCTCTTGGACCTAGACTTGGCGCTCCGGTACCGCTTGCCGTGCGGTAGCAGAGAGAACAGTTTATGACTAGGGTGGCTGGGGTCTTTGACAATTTTAGGGCCTACCTCTGACACGCCTCTGACACATAGAAGTCCTGGATGGCAGGAAGCTTGGCATAATAAATACTATATGCTTTAAATACTCTGAATCTGGTGACAGTATTAGGCCTACTCAGGGATTCGGTTCTACCTGCGCTCATGTTTAGTATCTCTGAGTAAGACATTTCCCCAACTCTGCGGCCTCAAAGTAGAACTGACATTGATGTTATTTGGAGTTCAAATAAACATTTTTGTAGCACCTGTGCTCAGGAAACGCTCCTGTCAAAAGTCCCTCCCTCTGTTTCCGTCATTCTCTCTACCACAACAGATCTCCTGTCATTCAGAAGTCTCTCCCTCTGTTTCTGTCTTTCTCTCTACCACAATAGAGCTTCAAGGGAGCAGCAGCTTGCCTGACAATGCTTGGCTTCAATTGTCTGTCTGCTTTCCCTTCTATTCATGTGGGGAGGAATAATGTCAAATATCAGAGTGTAAAGGAAGTGTCAGAGAGAGAGAAAGAAAGAGAGAGAGTAAATCTCAGTAAGACAAAAATGGTGTTCCAAAAAAGGTCCAGTCACCAGGACCACACATGCAAATTCCATCTAGACACCGTTGCCCTAGAGCACACAAAAAAACTAACCCTAAAACATAACCCTAAACCCAAAAACCTAACCCTAACCCTAAAACCTAACACTAACCCTAATGCCAAAACCTAACCTTAACACTAACCCCAAACCTAACCCTAACCATAACCCCAAAAGCTCATGGATTTCTACCGATATAATTTGTTGTGAAGGTACTGGTATTCACTTCTACAGTAATACACGTGTCAAAAGAGACCTCAAAAGGTGACATGTCCAGGGCTTTATATCATGACCAGGGCTGAGGTGACATGTCCAGGGCTTTATGTCATGACCAGGGCTGAGGTGACATGTCCAGGGCTTTATATCATGACTGGGGCTGAGGTGACATGTCCAGGGCTTTATATCATGACCAAGGCTGAGGTGACATGTCCAGGGCTTTATATCATGACCGGGGCTGAGGTGACATGTCCAGGGCTTTATATCATGACCAGGGCTGAGGTGACATGTCCAGGGGCTTCATATTAGGGCTTTATATCAGGTCTAGGGATGGCCATTCAGCCACCATGTTGTGTTGTGAGGGTAGCAGGCAGGGCCATTCAGCCACCATGCTGTGTTGTGAGGGTAGCAGGCAGGGCCATTCAGCCACTATGTTGTGTTGTGAGGGTAGCAGGCAGGGCCGTTCAGCCACCATGTTGTGTTGTGAGGGTAGCAGGCAGGGCCGTTCAGCCACCATGTTGTGTTGTGAGGGTAGCAGGCAGGGCCATTCAGCCACCATCTTGTGTTGTAAGGGTAGAAGGCAGGGCCATTCATCCACCATGTTGTGTTGTGAGGGTAGCAGGCAGGCCCATTCAGCCACCATGTTGTGTTGTCAGGGTGGCAGGCAGGGCCATTCAGCCACCATGTTGTGTTGTGAGGGTAGTAGGCAGGGCCAGACAGCCACCATGTTTTGTTGTAAGTGTAGCAGGCAGGTGATTGCAGGGAACAACAGTCCACTGAGACGGAGACTTTAAGTAAGAGTGATTCTCTCCCACATCCTAAAACTGTGGACCACTTTCCACCGTGACCTTCAGACGAGTCCCAGGATGAAATTGGATGATTGGTCCAGGGGACACGGGACGTGTGTGTGTGTGTGTGTGTGTGTGTGTGTGTGTGTGTGTGTGTGTGTGTGTGTGTATAAGGTGGTTATGCTGCCAACCCTGAAGACGAGCGAAGCAATCTGGATCCACTTCCCTGACATCTGATCACTGCTCTGGTGCATCTCGGCCAATCACCACGACCTATACTGTGATCTCCGGGGCATCTCGGCCAATCACCATGACCTATACTGTGATCTCCGGGGCATCTCGGCCAATCACCACAACCTATACTGTGATCTCCGGTGCATCTCGGCCAATCACCACGACCTATAAAGTGATCTCTGGTGCATCTCGGCCAATCACCATAACCGACACTGATCTCTGGTGCATCTCAGCCAATCACCACGACCTATACTGTGGTCATGAATTGCCTCAGTGAGTCAACAGCAACATCAGCAGGTATTAAGATGCTATTTGAGGCAGATGGCCTCCCGACTGGACCCTTCACAAAATGTGTTACTCACCTGACTGTGTCAGTTTAGATGATGTGTCAGTGTGTCAATGTGTTGGTGTGTATGTGTGTTGGTGTGTCAGTGTAGACGGTGTGTCGGTGTGTCGGTGAATCAGTGTAGACGGTGTGTCATTGTAGACGGCGTGTCGGTGTGTCAGTGTAGACGGTGTGTCATTGTAGACAGTGTAGACGGTGTAGACGGTGTGTCAGTGTGTCATTGTAGACGGTGTGTCAGTTTGTCAGTGTAGACGGTGTAAACGGTGTGTCAGTGTAGACGGTGTGTCAGTGTGTCAGTGTAGACGGTGTAGACGGTATGTCAGTGTGTCAGTGTGTCAGTGTGTCAGTGTAGACGGTGTGTCAGTGTGTCAGTGTGTTGGTGTGTCGGTGCGTCATTGTAGACGGTGTGTCATTGTAGATGGTGTGTCAGTGTGTCAGTGTAGACGGTGTGTCAGTGTGTCAGTGTGTCAGTGTGTCGGTGTGTCAGTGTAGACGGTGTGTCATTGTAGACGGTGTGTCAGTGTGTCATTGTAGATGGTGTGTCAGTTTGTCAGTGTAGATGGTATAGACGGTGTATCAGTGTGTCAGTGTAGACGGTGTGTCAGTGTAGACGGTGTGTCAGAGTAGACGGTGTGTCAGTGTAGACGGTGTGTCAGTGTAGATGGTATGTCAGAGTAGACAGTGTGTCCATCAGATCCTCCTCTCCACTCTCTCCAAGCTGGGCATCTCCGGCGCGGCCCACGCTTGGATTGCGTCCTACCTGACAGGTCGCTCCTACCAGGTGGTGTGGCGAGAATCTGTCTCCGCACCACGTGCTCTCACCACTGGTGTCCCCCAGGGCTCTGTTCTAGGCCCTCTCCTATTCTCACTATACACCAAGTCACTTGGCTCTGTCATATCCTCACATGGTCTCTCCTATCATTGCTACGCAGACGACACACAATTAATCTTCTCCTTTCCCCCTTCTGATAACCAGGTGGCGAATCGCATCTCCGCATGTCTGGCAGACATATCAGTGTGGATGACGGATCACCACCTCAAGCTGAACCTCAGCAAGACGGAGTTGCTCTTCCTCCCGGGGAAGGACTGCCCGTTCCATGATCTCACCATCACGGTTGACAACTCCCTTGTGTCCTCCTCCCAGAGTGCTAAGAACCTTGGCGTGACCCTGGACAACACCCTGTCGTTCTCCACTAACATCAAGGCAGTGACCCGATCCTGTAGGTTCATGCTCTACAACAATCGCAGAGTACGACCCTGCCTCACACAGGAAGAGGCGCAGGTCCTAGTCCAGGCACTTGTCATCTCCCGTGGATTACTGCAACTCGCTGTTGGCTGGGCTCCCTGCCTGTGCCATTAAACCCCTACAACTCATCCAGAACGCCGCAGCCTGTCTGGTGTTCAACCTTCCCAAGTTCTCTCACGTCACCCCGCTCCTCCGCTCTCTCCACTGGCTTCCAGTTGAAGCTCGCATCCGCTACAAGTCCATGGTGCTTGCCTACGGAGCTGTGAGGGGAACAGCACCTCCGTACCTTCAGGCTCTGATCAGGCCCTACACCCAAACAAGGGCACTGCGTTCATCCACCTCTGGCCTGCTCGCCTCCCTACCTCTGAGGAAGCACAGTTCCCGCTCAGCCCAGTCAAAACTGTTCGCTGCTCTGGCACCCCAATGGTGGAACAAGCTCCCTCACGACGCCAGGATAGCAGAGTCAATCACCACCTTCCGGAGACACCTGAAACCCCACCTCTTTAAGGAATACCTGGGATAGGATAAAGTAATCCTTCTAACCCCCCCCTTAAAAGATTTAGATGCACTATTGTAAAGTGGTTGTTCCACTGGATATCATAAGGTGAATGCACCAATTTGTAAGTCGCTCTGGATAAGAGCGTCTGCTAAATGACTTAAATGTCTTAAATGTAATAGGGAAACGTAGTGCACTGTATAGGGAAACGTAGTGCACTATACAGCGAAACGTAGTGCACTGTATAGGTATACGTAGTGCACTATATAGGGAAACATAGAGCACTGTATAGGGAAATGTAGTGCACTATATAGGACAACGTAGTGCACTATATAGGTGTCGAGTCTTTGGCAATGCCGGATTAAGTGATATGACATGCTATTCTATAAAATCCTTTCTCTGTAATTTATATTACCTGATTGAGCTAATCATGTAAATGTAATTATCTAGAAAGTTGGGGCACCGACTGTGTCAGTGTGTCAGTGTAGACGGTGTGTCAGTGTAGACGGTGTGTCAGTGTAGACGGTGTGTCAGTGTAGACGGTGTGTCAGTGTGTCAGTGTGTCAGTGTGTCAGTGTGGACGGTGTGTCAGTGTAGACGGTGTGACAGTGTGTCGGTGTGTCAGTATGTCAGTGTGTCAGGTGTGTCAGTGTGTCGGTGTGTCGGTGTGTCAGTGTGTCAGTGTGTCAGTGTGTCAGTGTAGACGGTGTGTTAGTGTGTCGGTGTGTCAGTGTGTCAGTGTAGACGGTGTGTCAGTGTAGACGGTGTGTCAGTGTAGACGGTGTGTCAGTACAGATGGTGTGTCAGTGTGTCGGTGTGTCAGTGTGTCAGTGTGTCATTGTAGACGTTGTGTCAGTGTGTCAGTGTAGACGGTGTGTCAGTGTGTCAGTGTAGACGGTGTGTCAGTGTGTCAGTGTGTCAGTGTCGACGGTGTGTCAGTGTGTCAGTGTAGACGGTGTGTCAGTGTGTCAGTGTAGACGGTGTGTCAGTGTAGACGGTGTGTCACTGTAGACGGTGTGTCAGTGTAGACGGTGTGTCAGTGTGTCGGTGTGTCAGTGTGTCAGTGTAGACGGTTTGTCAGTGTGTCAGTGTAGATGGTGTGTCAGTGTGTCAGTGTAGACGGTGTGTCAGTGTGTCAGTGTAGACGGTGTGTCAGTGTAGACGGTGTGTAGATGTAGTAGGAGTGGTAGTGTATTCGGTAGTAGACTGCCTTAGTCTTGGTCAGGTCTGCCAGCTAACAGAGTAACTGTATTCAGGGATTACTGAGGACATACATCTATAGTTGCATCCAAATGACGTCCTGTTCCCTATATAGTGCACTACTGTTGACTAGAGACCTATGGGGGAAAGTAGTGCACTATATAGGGAAACGTAGTGCACTGTATAGGGAAACGTAGTGCACTATACAGGGAAACGTAGTGCAATGTATAGGGAAACGTAGTGCACTGTATAGGGAAACGTAGTGCACTATATAGGGAAACGTAGTGCACTATATAGAGAAACGTAGTGCACTGTATAGGGAAACGTAGTGCACTGGTATAGGGAAACGTAGTGCACTATATAGGGAAATGTAGTGCACTATATAGGTGTCATGTCTTTGGCTATGCCGGATTAAGTGATATGACATCCTATTCTATAAAATCCTTTCTCTGTAATTTATATTACCTGATTGAGCTAATCATGTAAATGTAATTATCTAGAAAGTCGGGGTACCGACTGTGTCTGTGTGTCAGTGTGTCAGTGTAGACGGTGTGTCAGTGTAGACGGTGTGTCAGTGTAGACGGTGTGTCAGTGTGTCAGTGTGTCAGTGTTTCAGTGTGTCAGTGTAGACGGTGTGTCAGTGTGTCAGTGTGTCAGTGCAGACAGTGTGTCAGTGTAGACGGTGTGTCAGTGTAGACGGTGTGTCAGTGTAGACGGTGTGTCAGTGTATCATTGTAGACGGTGTGTCAGTGTGTCAGTGTGTCGGTGTGACAGTGTAGACGGTTTGTCAGTGTGTCATTGTAGACGGTGTGTCAGAGTGTCAGTGTAGACGGTGTGTCAATGTGTCAGTGTAGATGGTGTGTCAGTGTGTCAGTGTGTCAGCGTAGATGGTATGTCAGTGTAGACGGTGTGTCATTGTAGACGGTGTGTCAGTGTGTCAGTGTGTCAGTGTGTCAGTGTGTCAGTGTAGATGGTATGTCAGTGTAGACGGTGTGTCAGTGTGTCAATGTAGACGGTGTGTCAGTGTAGACGGTGTGTCCGTGTGTCAGTGTAGAAGGTGTGTCAGTGTGTCAGTGTGTCAGTGTAGACGGTGTGTCAGTGTGTTAGTGTGTCAGTGTGTCAGTGTAGACGGTGTGTCAGTGTGTCAGTGTCGACGGTGTGTCAGTGTAGACGGTGTGTCAATGTGTTAGTGTGTCAGTGTGTCAGTGTAGACGTTGTGTCAGTGTAGACGGTGTGTCAGTGTAGACGGTGTGTCAGTGTCGTCGGTGTGTCAGTGTAGACGGTGTGTCATTGTAGACGGTGTGTCAGTGTGTCATTGTAGACGGTGTGTCAGTTTGTCAGTGTAGATGGTATAGACGGTGTATCAGTGTGTCAGTGTAGACGGTGTGTCAGTGTAGACGGTGTGTCAGAGTAGACGGTGTGTCAGTGTAGACGGTGTGTCAGTGTAGATGGTATGTCAGAGTAGACAGTGTGTCCATCAGATCCTCCTCTCCACTCTCTCCAAGCTGGGCATCTCCGGCGCGGCCCACGCTTGGATTGCGTCCTACCTGACAGGTCGCTCCTACCAGGTGGTGTGGCGAGAATCTGTCTCCGCACCACGTGCTCTCACCACTGGTGTCCCCCAGGGCTCTGTTCTAGGCCCTCTCCTATTCTCACTATACACCAAGTCACTTGGCTCTGTCATATCCTCACATGGTCTCTCCTATCATTGCTACGCAGACGACACACAATTAATCTTCTCCTTTCCCCCTTCTGATAACCAGGTGGCGAATCGCATCTCCGCATGTCTGGCAGACATATCAGTGTGGATGACGGATCACCACCTCAAGCTGAACCTCAGCAAGACGGAGTTGCTCTTCCTCCCGGGGAAGGACTGCCCGTTCCATGATCTCACCATCACGGTTGACAACTCCCTTGTGTCCTCCTCCCAGAGTGCTAAGAACCTTGGCGTGACCCTGGACAACACCCTGTCGTTCTCCACTAACATCAAGGCAGTGACCCGATCCTGTAGGTTCATGCTCTACAACAATCGCAGAGTACGACCCTGCCTCACACAGGAAGCGGCGCAGGTCCTAGTCCAGGCACTTGTCATCTCCCGTGGATTACTACAACTCGCTGTTGGCTGGGCTCCCTGCCTGTGCCATTAAACCCCTACAACTCATCCAGAACGCCGCAGCCTGTCTGGTGTTCAACCTTCCCAAGTTCTCTCACGTCACCCCGCTCCTCCGCTCTCTCCACTGGCTTCCAGTTGAAGCTCGCATCCGCTACAAGTCCATGGTGCTTGCCTACGGAGCTGTGAGGGGAACAGCACCTCCGTACCTTCAGGCTCTGATCAGGCCCTACACCCAAACAAGGGCACTGCGTTCA
The DNA here is from genome assembly GCF_901001165.1 of Salmo trutta. Taxonomy (NCBI): domain Eukaryota; kingdom Metazoa; phylum Chordata; class Actinopteri; order Salmoniformes; family Salmonidae; genus Salmo; species Salmo trutta. Next base: position 40,925,009 of record NC_042969.1, on the reverse strand, counting down.
TCCACCTCTGGCCTGCTCACCTCCCTACCTCTGAGGAAGCACAGTTCCCGCTCAGCCCAGTCAAAACTGTTCGCTGCTCTGGCACCCCAATGGTGGAACAAGCTCCCTCACGACGCCAGGATAGCAGAGTCAATCACCACCTTCCGGAGACACCTGAAACCCCACCTCTTTAAGGAATACCTGGGATAGGATAAAGTAATCCTTCTAACCCCCCCCCCTAAAAGATTTAGATGCACTATTGTAAAGTGGTTGTTCCACTGGATATCATAAGGTGAATGCACCAATTTGTAAGTCGCTCTGGATAAGAGCGTCTGCTAAATGACTTAAATGTCTTAAATGTAATAGGGAAACGTAGTGCACTGTATAGGGAAACGTAGTGCACTATACAGCGAAACGTAGTGCACTGTATAGGTATACGTAGTGCACTATATAGGGAAACATAGAGCACTGTATAGGGAAATGTAGTGCACTATATAGGACAACGTAGTGCACTATATAGGTGTCGAGTCTTTGGCAATGCCGGATTAAGTGATATGACATGCTATTCTATAAAATCCTTTCTCTGTCATTTATATTACCTGATTGAGCTAATCATGTAAATGTAATTATCTAGAAAGTTGGGGCACCGACTGTGTCAGTGTGTCAGTGTAGAAAGTGTGTCAGTGTAGACGGTGTGTCAGTGTACACGGTGTGTCAGTGTGTCAGTGTGTCGGTGTGTCAGTGTGTCAGTGTGTCAGTGTGTCAGTGTGGACGGTGTGTCAGTGTAGACGGTGTGACAGTGTGTCGGTGTGTCAGTATGTCAGTGTGTCAGTGTAGACGGTGTGTCAGTGTGTCGGTGTGTCAGTGTGTCAGTGTGTCAGTGTGTCAGTGTAGACGGTGTGTTAGTGTGTCGGTGTGTCAGTGTGTCAGTGTAGACGGTGTGTCAGTGTAGACGGTGTGTCAGTGTAGACGGTGTGTCAGTATGTCGGTGTGTCAGTGTGTCAGTGTGTCAGTGTGTCAGTGTAGACGTTGTGTCAGTGTGTCAGTGTAGACGGTGTGTCAGTGTGTCAGTGTAGACGGTGTGTCAGTGTGGTGTGTCAGTGTAGACGGTGTGTCAGTGTGTCAGTGTAGACGGTGTGTCAGTGTGTCAGTGTAGAGCGGTGGTGTCAGTGTAGACGGTGTGTCCTGTAGACGGTGTTCAGTGTAGACGCGTGTGTCATGTGTCGGTGTGTCAGTGTGTCAGTGTAGACGGTTTGTCAGTGTGTCAGTGTGAAATGGTGTGTCAGTTTTGTGTCAGTGTGTGTCACTGTAGACGGTGTGTCAGT
>NC_042969.1:40863522-40923605 GCF_901001165.1 Salmo trutta | reverse complement strand
CTGTGTCAGTGTGTCAGTGTAGACGGTGTGTCAGTGTGTCCGTGTGTCAGTGTAGACGGTGTGTCAGTGTGTCAGTGTAGACAGTGTGTCAGTGTGTCAGTGTGTCAGTGTAGACGGTGTGTCAGTGTAGACGTTGTGTCAGTGTAGACGGTGTGTCAGTGTGTTAGTGTGTCAGTGTGTCAGTGTGTCAGTGTAGACGTTGTGTCAGTGTAGACGGTGTGTCAGTGTGTTTGGTGTGTCAGTGTGTCAGTGTGTCAGTGTAGACGGTGTGTCAGTGTAGACGGTGTGTCAGTGTAGACGGTGTGTCAGTGTGTTAGTGTGTCAGTGTGTCAGTGTGTCAGTGTAGACGGTGTGTCAGTGTAGACGGTGTGTCAGTGTAGACGGTGTGTCAGTGTGTCAGTGTAGACAGTGTGTCAGTGTGTCAGTGTGTCAGTGTGTCAGTGTAGACAGTGTGTCAGTGTAGACGGTGTGTCAGTGTAGACGGTGTGTTAGTGTAGACGGTGTGTCAGTGTGTCAGTGTGTCAGTGTAGACGGTGTGTCAGTGTAGACGGTGTGTCAGTGTGTCAGTGCAGACGGTGTGTCAGTGTGTCAGTGTGTCGGTGTAGACGGTGTTTCAGTGTAGACGGTGTGTCAATGTGTTAGTGTGTCAGTGTGTCAGTGTAGACGTTGTGTCAGTGTAGACGGTGTGTCAGTGTAGACAGTGTGTCAGTGTGTCAGTGTGTCAGTGTAGACGGTGTGTCAGTGTAGACGGTGTGTCAGTGTAGACGGTGTGTTAGTGTAGACAGTGTGTCAGTGTGTCAGTGTAGACGGTGTGTCAGTGTAGACGGTGTGTCAGTGTGTCAGTGCAGACGGTGTGTCAGTGTGTCAGTGTGTCAGTGTCGACGGTGTGTCAGTGTAGACGGTGTGTCAGTGTAGACGGTGTGTCAATGTGTTAGTGTGTCAGTGTGTCAGTGTAGACGTTGTGTCAGTGTAGACGGTGTGTCAGTGTAGACGGTGTTTCAGTGTAGACAGTGTGTCAGTGTAGACAGTGTGTCCGTGTGTCAGTGTAGACGGTGTGTCAGTGTGTCAGTGTAGACAGTGTGTCAGTGTGTCAGTGTAGACGGTGTGTCAGTGTGTCAGTGCAGACGGTGTGTCAGTGTGTCAGTGTGTCAGTGTCGACGGTGTGTCAGTGTCGACGGTGTGTCAGTGTCGACGGTGTGTCAATGTGTTAGTGTGTCAGTGTGTCAGTGTAGACGTTGTGTCAGTGTAGACGGTGTGTCAGTGTAGATAGTGTGTCCGTGTGTCAGTGTAGACGGTGTGTCAGTGTGTCAGTGTAGACAGTGTGTCAGTGTGTCAGTGTGTCAGTGTAGCAGGTGTGCCAGTGTAGACGGTGTGTCAGTATGTCGTTGTGTCAATGTGTCAGTGTAGACAGTGTGTCAGTGTAGACAGTGTGTCAGTGTGTCAGTGTGTCAGTGTAGATGGTGTGTCAGTGTAGACGGTGTGTCAGTGTGTCGGTGTGTCAATGTTTTAGTGTGTCAGTGTGTCATTGTGTCAGTGTAGACTGTGTGTCAGTGTGTCAGTGTGTCAGTGTGTCAGTGTAGACGGTGTGTCAGTGTAGACGGTGTGTCAGTGTGTTGGTGTGTCAGTGTGTCAGTGTGTCAGTGTAGACGGTGTGTCAGTGTAGACGGTGTGTCAGTGTAGACGGTGTGTCAGTTTGTCAGTGCAGACGGTGTGTCAGTGTGTCAGTGTAGACGGTGTGTCAGTTTGTCAGTGCAGACGGTATGTCAGTGTGTCAGTGTAGACGGTGTGTCAGTGTAGACGGTGTGTCAGTGTGTTAGTGTGTCAGTGTGTCAGTGTGTCAGTGTAGACGGTGTGTCAGTGTAGATGGTGTGTCAGTGTGTTGGTGTGTCAGTGTGTCAGTGTGTCAGTGTCGACGGTGTGTCAGTGTAGACGGTGTGTCAGTGTAGACGGTGTGTCAGTGTGTTAGTGTGTCATTGTGTCAGTGTGTCAGTGTAGACGGTGTGTCAGTGTAGACGGTGTGTCAGTGTGTCAGTGTAGACGGTGTGTCAGTGTAGACGGTGTGTCAGTGTAGACGGTGTGTCAGTGTGTCAGTGTAGACGGTGTGTCAGTGTAGACGATGTGGCAGTGTGTCAGTGCAGACGGTGTGTCAGTGTAGACGGTGTGTCAGTGAAGACGGTGTGTCAATGTGTTAGTGTGTCAGTGTGTCAGTGTAGACGTTGTGTCAGTGTAGACGGTGTGTCAGTGTAGACGGTGTGTCAGTGTCGACTGTGTGTCAGTGTAGACAGTGTGTCAGTGTAGACAGTGTGTCCGTGTGTCAGTGTAGAAGGTGTGTCAGTGTGTCAGTGTAGACAGTGTGTCAGTGTGTCAGTGTGTCAGTGTGTCAGTGTAGACGGTGTGTCAGTGTAGACGGTGTGTCAGTGTAGACGTTGTGTCAGTGTGTTAGTGTGTCAGTGTGTCAGTGTGTCAGTGTAGACGGGGTTTCAGTGTAGACGGTGTGTCAGTGTGTCAGTGTGGACGGTGTGTCAGTGTGTCAGTGTGTCAGTGTAGATGGTATGTCAGTGTAGACGGTGTGTCAGTGTAGATGGTGTGTCAGTGTAGACGGTGTGTCAGTGTCGACGGTGTGTCAGTGTAGACAGTGTGTCGGTGTGTCAGTGTAGACGGTGTGTCAGTGTGTCAGTGTAGACGGTGTGTCAGTGTGTCAGTGTAGACGGTGTGTCAGTGTAGACAGTGTGTCAGTGTAGACAGTGTGTCAGTGTGTCAGTGTGTCAGTGTAGACGGTGTGTCAGTGTAGACGTTGTGTCAGTGTAGACGGTGTGTCAGTGTGTTAGTGTGTCAGTGTGTCAGTGTGTCAGTGTAGACGGTGTGTCAGTGTAGACGGTGTGTCAGTGTGTTGGTGTGTCAGTGTGTCAGTGTGTCAGTGTAGACGGTGTGTCAGTGTAGACGGTGTGTCAGTGTAGACGGTGTGTCAGTGTGTTAGTGTGTCAGTGTGTCAGTGTGTCAGTGTAGACGGTGTGTCAGTGTAGACGGTGTGTCAGTGTAGACGGTGTGTCAGTGTGTCAGTGTAGACGGTGTGTCAGTATGTCAGTGTGGACGGTGTGTCAGTGTGTCAGTGTGTCAGTGTAGACGGTGTGTCAGTGTGTCAGTGTAGACGGTGTGTCAGTGTAGACGGTGTGTCAGTGTGTTAGTGTGTCAGTGTGTCAGTGTGTCAGTGTAGACGGTGTGTCAGTGTAGACGGTGTGTCAGTGTGTCAGTGTCGACGGTGTGTCAGTGTAGACAGTGTGTCGGTGTGTCAGTGTAGACGGTGTGTCAGTGTGTCAGTGTAGACGGTGTGTCAGTGTGTCAGTGTGTCAGTGTAGACGGTGTGTCAGTGTAGACGGTGTGTCAGTGTAGACGGTGTGTCAGTGTGTCAGTGTGTCAGTGTAGACGGTGTGTCAGTGTAGACGGTGTGTCAGTGTGTCAGTGCAGACGGTGTGTCAGTGTGTCAGTGTGTCAGTGTCGACGGTGTGTCAGTGTAGACGGTGTGTCAGTGTAGACGGTGTGTCAATGTGTTAGTGTGTCAGTGTGTCAGTGTAGACGTTGTGTCAGTGTAGACGGTGTGTCAGTGTAGACGGTGTGTCAGTGTAGACGGTGTGTCAGTGTAGACAGTGTGTCCGTTTGTCAGTGTAGACGGTGTGTCAGTTTGTCAGTGTGGACGGTGTGTCAGTGTGTCAGTGTGTCAGTGTAGATGGTATGTCAGTGTAGACGGTGTGTCAGTGTAGATGGTGTGTCAGTGTAGACGGTGTGTCAGTGTCGACGGTGTGTCAGTGTAGACAGTGTGTCGGTGTGTCAGTGTAGACGGTGTGTCAGTGTGTCAGTGTAGACGGGGTTTCAGTGTAGACGGTGTGTCAGTGTGTCAGTGTGGACGGTGTGTCAGTGTGTCAGTGTGTCAGTGTAGATGGTATGTCAGTGTAGACGGTGTGTCAGTGTAGATGGTGTGTCAGTGTAGACGGTGTGTCAGTGTCGACGGTGTGTCAGTGTAGACAGTGTGTCGGTGTGTCAGTGTAGACGGTGTGTCAGTGTGTCAGTGTAGACGGTGTGTCAGTGTGTCAGTGTAGACGGTGTGTCAGTGTAGACAGTGTGTCAGTGTAGACAGTGTGTCAGTGTGTCAGTGTGTCAGTGTAGACGGTGTGTCAGTGTAGACGGTGTGTCAGTGTAGACGGTGTGTCAGTGTGTTAGTGTGTCAGTGTGTCAGTGTGTCAGTGTAGACGGTGTGTCAGTGTAGACGGTGTGTCAGTGTGTTGGTGTGTCAGTGTGTCAGTGTGTCAGTGTAGACGGTGTGTCAGTGTAGACGGTGTGTCAGTGTAGACGGTGTGTCAGTGTGTTAGTGTGTCAGTGTGTCAGTGTGTCAGTGTAGACGGTGTGTCAGTGTAGACGGTGTGTCAGTGTAGACGGTGTGTCAGTGTGTCAGTGTAGACGGTGTGTCAGTATGTCAGTGTGGACGGTGTGTCAGTGTGTCAGTGTGTCAGTGTAGACGGTGTGTCAGTGTGTCAGTGTAGACGGTGTGTCAGTGTAGACGGTGTGTCAGTGTGTTAGTGTGTCAGTGTGTCAGTGTGTCAGTGTAGACGGTGTGTCAGTGTAGACGGTGTGTCAGTGTGTCAGTGTCGACGGTGTGTCAGTGTAGACAGTGTGTCGGTGTGTCAGTGTAGACGGTGTGTCAGTGTGTCAGTGTAGACGGTATGTCATTGTGTCAGTGTGTCAGTGTAGACGGTGTGTCAGTGTAGACGGTGTGTCAGTGTAGACGGTGTGTCAGTGTGTCAGTGTGTCAGTGTAGACGGTGTGTCAGTGTAGACGGTGTGTCAGTGTGTCAGTGCAGACGGTGTGTCAGTGTGTCAGTGTGTCAGTGTCGACGGTGTGTCAGTGTAGACGGTGTGTCAGTGTAGACGGTGTGTCAATGTGTTAGTGTGTCAGTGTGTCAGTGTAGACGTTGTGTCAGTGTAGACGGTGTGTCAGTGTAGACGGTGTGTCAGTGTAGACGGTGTGTCAGTGTAGACAGTGTGTCCGTGTGTCAGTGTAGACGGTGTGTCAGTGTGTCAGTGTAGACAGTGTGTCAGTGTGTCAGTGTGTCAGTGTAGCCGGTGTGCCAGTGTAGACGGTGTGTCAGTATGTCGGTGTGTCAGTGTGTCAGTGTAGACAGTGTGTCAGTGTAGACAGTGTGTCAGTGTGTCAGTGTGTCAGTGTAGACGGTGTGTCAGTGTAGACGTTGTGTCAGTGTGTAGACGGTGTGTCAGTGTGTTAGTGTGTCAGTGTGTCAGTGTGTCTTTGTAGACGGTGTGTCAGTGTAGACGGTGTGTCAGTGTGTTGGTGTGTCAGTGTGTCAGTGTGTCAGTGTAGACGGTGTGTCAGTGTAGACGGTGTGTCAGTGTAGACGGTGTGTCAGTGTGTCAGTGTAGACGGTGTGTCAGTATGTCAGTGTGGACGGTGTGTCAGTGTGTAGACGGTGTGTCAGTGTGTCAGTGTAGACGGTGTGTCAGTGTAGACGGTGTGTCAGTGTGTTAGTGTGTCAGTGTGTCAGTGTGTCAGTGTAGACGGTGTGTCAGTGTAGACGGTGTGTCAGTGTGTCAGTGTAGACGGTGTGTCAGTGTGTCAGTGTGTCAGTGTAGACGGTGTGTCAGTGTAGACGGTGTGTCAGTGTGTCTGTGTAGACGGTGTGTCAGTGTAGAAGATGTGTCAGTGTCGACGGTGTGTCAGTGTGTCAGTGTAGACGGTGTGTCAGTATGTCAGTGTGGACGGTGTGTCAGTGTGTCAGTGTAGACGGTGTGTCAGTGTGTCAGTGTAGACGTTGTGTCAGTGTAGACGGTGTGTCAGTGTAGACGGTGTGTCAGTGTGTTAGTGTGTCAGTGTGTCAGTGTGTCAGTGTAGACGGTGTGTCAGTGTAGATGGTGTGTCAGTGTGTCAGTGTAGACGGTGTGTCAGTGTGTCAGTGTGGACGGTGTGTCAGTGTGTCAGTGTGTCAGTGTAGATGGTATGTCAGTGTAGACGGTGTGTCAGTGTGTCAGTGTAGACGGTGTGTCAGTGTAGACGGTGTGTCAGTGTAGACGGTGTGTCAGTGTCGACGGTGTGTCAGTGTAGACAGTGTGTCGGTGTGTCAGTGTAGACGGTGTGTCAGTGTGTCAGTGTAGACGGTGTGTCAGTGTGTCAGTGTAGGCGGTGTGTCAGTGTAGACGGTGTGTCAGTGTCGACGGTGTGTCAGTGTAGACAGTGTGTCGGTGTGTCAGTGTAGACGGTGTGTCAGTGTGTCAGTGTGTCAGTTTAGACGGTGTGTCAGTGTAGACGGTGTGTCAGTGTCGACGGTGTGTCAGTGTAGACAGTGTGTCGGTGTGTCAGTGTAGACGGTGTGTCAGTGTGTCAGTGTGTCAGTGTGTCAGTGTAGACGGTGTGTCAGTGTAGACGGTGTGTCAGTGTGTTGGTGTGTCAGTGTGTCAGTGTGTCAGTGTAGACGGTGTGTCAGTGTAGACGGTGTGTCAGTGTAGACGGTGTGTCAGTGTGTTAGTGTGTCAGTGTGTCAGTGTGTCAGTGTAGACGGTGTGTCAGTGTAGACGGTGTGTCAGTGTAGACGGTGTGTCAGTATGTCAGTGTGGACGGTGTGTCAGTGTGTCAGTGTGTCAGTGTAGACGGTGTGTCAGTGTGTCAGTGTAGACGGTGTGTCAGTGTAGACGGTGTGTCAGTGTAGACGGTGTGTCAGTGTGTTAGTGTGTCAGTGTGTCAGTGTGTCAGTGTAGACGGTGTGTCAGTGTAGACGGTGTGTCAGTGTGTCAGTGTAGACGGTGTGTCAGTGTGTCAGTGTGGACGGTGTGTCAGTGTGTCAGTGTGTCAGTGTAGATGGTATGTCAGTGTAGACGGTGTGTCAGTGTGTCAGTGTAGACGGTGTGTCAGTGTAGACGGTGTGTCAGTGTCGACGGTGTGTCAGTGTGTCAGTGTAGATGGTGTGTCAGTATGTCAGTGTGGACGGTGTGTCAGTGTGTCAGTGTGTCAGTGTGTCAGTGTATACGGTGTGTCAGTGTGTCAGTGTAGACGGTGTGTCAGTGTGTCAGTGTAGACGGTGTGTCAGTGTGTCAGTGTAGACGGTGTGTCAGTGTAGATGTAGTAGTAGTGGCAGTGTATTCTGTATTACACTGCATTAGTCTTGGTCAGGTCTGCCAGCTAACAGAGTAACTGTATTCAGGGATTACTGAGTATATATGCATCCAAATGACGCCCTGTTCCCTTTATAGTGCCCTACTGTTGACTAGAGACCTATGGTGGAAAGTAGTGCACTGTATAGGGAAACGTAGTGCACTGTATAGGGAAACGTAGTGCACTATATAGGGAAACATAGTGCACTATATAGGGAAACGTAGTGCACTGTATAGGGAAATGTAGTACACTGTATAGGGAAACGTAGTGCACTGTATAGGGAAACGTAGTGCACTGTATAGGGGAAAGTAGTGCACTGTATAGGGAAACGTAGTGTACTGTATAGGGAAACGTACTGCACTGTATAGGGAAACGTAGTGCACTGTATTGGGAAACATAGTGCACTATATAGGTGTCGTGTCTTTGGCTATTCCGGATTAAGTGATATGACATGCTATTCTATAAAATCCTTTCTTTGTAATTAATATTACCTGATTGAGCTAATCATGTAAATGTAATTAACTAGAAAGTTGGGGCACCACGAAAGAGTGTTTATAGACCTGTTATCTTCCAAATAAACTCTTAAAGACCTAGTAATATTTTACATCAATAGCAGTCAATATTAATCGTCACCTTATTTCAGTCTCATCTGAAAGTTGTAAATTCTTGGTTATCTTCACGAACGCTGGCTAACAAGTTGAATCAGCAATACAAAATTGGGTTTAATTATTTATTTACTAAATACCTAACTAATCACAGAGAATTACATATACACAGAATGCAAATTATATCATACAGAAAACGTCCCTGGTGGACGGAGCCGACATGACGGCTGGTTACACAACGGAAGGGGGGTTGGGTTTGAGTGAAAGAGCGGGAAGACTGAGGAACAAAGGAAGCAGCTATGCTATCGTAAATACAGTATCTTATGTATTCTCAATTACTGCCCATTTGGAAAAGGAAAATGCAATAAATATTTACTCTGAGCTGCGCTTCGGTAGGTTATTCGTAGATGCTGGCCGTGTTGGCCAACAGAGATCTTCCTGTCCTCGGAAGAATGTCTCTGGTGGTAAATTGGATACGTCGTCCGTCCTTTCCTAGCCCACGTTTACAGCGGCTGCTGCTAACTCAACGGCTAGGAGGTATCACTTCTGTAGTGAATAAGAGTTCAAAGTTCATACCATTCGCAACCAAAGCTCATGCTGAGGTTGGCTTAGTTCTGTAGTTATTATCTGAATCCTTCTGACATCGGACCGTCGCCCTAATGTATCCGGAACAGAAAGTTATTCGCCCTTTTAACGCAGACTGCAGGCCTTGCGGACTCGGAAAATAAAGTTATTTTTTCCGTCAAGGGCTTATATAGTGGAGGGAGAGAACGGTGTGTTTCATAGTTTATAACCAATGTCTCTTCACAGGGGCGGGCCACTGATTGAGCAGAGCTCTAACCTTATGAAAACCCAATTCTCTCATTTGGAAGCTAAAATTACATTTAGTCTTTTCACAAATAGTTTCATATTCAAATATTTAAATTGCACAACAATTCCATGTCAATCTGATAACTAGAATGTGTAGACTTTCCCAGATACAGTTTATGTCGTCCTGTCATCAGTCATAATGTCTCAGATGACAACCGAACAGACATCATATTCATTAAGTACCAAAGCATATTTTCAACTGGTTCTATTACCGAAATATGGTTCCTTTCACCCGACTTGTTTGATGTTCACAGACTCTCTATGTTTAACAAAGGCTATTCAAGAGTCCTTCAGTAGAGTCAGATAGAGAGGGAAGGGAGAAAGCTATTTATGGGGGGGTCATAAACCTTACCCACAAGCCAACGTCATGACATAGGGGAACGTAGTGCACTATATAGGGAATAGTAGTGCACTATAAAGGGAATAGTAGTGTACTATATAGGGGATAGTAATGCACTATATATGGGAAAGTAGTGCACTATATAGGGAAATGTAGTGCACTATATAGGGAAACGTAGTGCACTATATTGGGAATTAGTAGTGCACTATATAGCGGATAGTAGTGAACTTTATAGGTAATATTAGTGCATTATGTAGGGAAAAGTAGTGCACTATAGGGTACAGGATGCCATCTGGCAGTCAACCTGACTCAATGTATATGTGTGACAGAAGATGCAACAGTCACAGAAGGATCTGGAGGATAATATAATCCTAAAGCAGAAGCATCTGGAGGATCATTTAATCCTAAAGCAGAAGGATCTGGAGGATAATATAATCCTAAAGCAGAAGGATCTGGAGGATAATATAATCCTAAAGCAGAAGGATCTGGCGGATCATTTAATCCTAAAGCAGAAGGATCTGGTGGATAATATAATCCTAAAGCAGAAGGATCTGGAGGATAATATAATCCTAAAGCAATCCCACTCTGAGGATTTTATCCCATAGGAATCCTGTCAAAAGGAGTAAACTATATAAGGTGCTATTTGGAATAGAGTCTGATTTTAGATTCAAGACCCATCGTCAGACAGATTGCATATCATTTACATACATTTCGCTATGACAGATTTCAGGACAAAAATATTCCAGCATATAGTGGACTGACGTTATATGTTCATTCTCAATTAATGAAATTAGATACATTTCAACCATGAAAAAGGATCCATTTTAGAAATCATGTTTTAATCTTTAAACCATTGTCTGCATATAATTGTCAGAAGTTTTCATCGCAGGAGAAAAAAACACATTCTACCTCTAATTGACTGACATAATTACAGCATTTACTCTCACTTCTTCAAATGACATCTAAATGTAACGTACATATATTAACAGATAGTTCTACACATCATATTTGATCGGAATGTAATTTGTTTTGATATAATTGGGTCCATCAAAACTGAAAACAGCCTGTAAGACAGGCTGACAGGTGACAGAGAGAAATGAAGGAAACATCACTATGTTGTGATCTGTGTGCTTAGCGCTGTGTTCATGAGCAGTGTCCCAAATCACAGCCTATTCCCTCTGTAGGGTGTAATTTGGAACCCGGGATATTAGTGTCACCTCGGAGTTGAAATTATTCATAATTTTATCGTAGGACGTTTATCTTTCTGCCAGTTTATTATAGTGTAATCCTGAGTGAAACTCTTAATGACAGGATTGTCTGAATAATAGGTTTCTGTGCTGTCGCTGGTTGTTTGGGAGAGGCCAGAGCACTGTCACTTTTTCTGGTGTGTGTGTGTGTGTGTGTGTGTGTGTGTGTGTGTGTGTGTGTGTGTGTGTGTGTGTGTGTGTGTGTGTGTGTGTGTGTGTGTGTGTGTGTGTGTGTGTGTGTGTGTGTGTGTGTATGCCTCCATGTGTTTGTGTGACAACAATAGTTTGATCCCAGTGAAACAGTTCTTGGCAGTGTGTTGTTGAACTGCTCTTCACTGCTTGCCCTCCTAGTAATAACAGTATCATTAGAACAGATGCTATGATAGGACTAAAGGGCTGGATATAAGACCTGGAGCTAAGCCCTGGAGCTAAGTGTTGGAGCTAATGGTTGGAGCTAAGGGTTGGAGCTAAGGGTTGGAGATAAGACCTGGAGCTAAGGGCTGGAGATAAGGGTTGGAGCTAAGACCTGGAGATAAGGGTTGGAGCTAAGGGTTGGAGCTATGGGTTGGAGCTAAGGGTTGGAGATAAGGGTTGGAGCTAAGACCTGGAGCTAAGAGTTGGAGCTAAGGGTTGGAGCTAAGGGTTGGAGCTAAGACCTGGAGCTAAGACCTGGAGCTAAGGGTTGGAGCTAAGGGTTGGGGCTAAGGGTTGGAGCTAAGGGTTGGAGCTAAGACCTGGAGCTAAGAGCCGGAGCTAAGACCTGGAGCTAAGGGCTGGAGATAAGGGCTGGAGATAAGGGTTGGAGCTAAGGCCTGGAGCCAAGGGTTGGAGCCAATAGTTGGAGCTAAGGCTTGGAGCTGAGGCTTGGAGCTGAGGCTTGGTGGTGAGGGTTGAAGCCAAGGGTTGGAGCCAAGGGTTGGAGCCAATAGTTGGAGCTAAGGCTTGGAGCTGAGGCTTGGAGCTGAGGCTTGGTGGTGAGGGTTGAAGCCAAGGGTTGAAGCCAAGGGTTGGAGCCATGTCCTGGAGCCAAGTTCTGGAGCCAAGGCCTGGAGCCAAGACCTGGAGCCAAGGCCTGGAGCCAAGGCCTGGTGCTGATGTTTGAAGCTAAGGCCTGGTGCTGACATTTGAAGCTAAGGTTTGGTGCTGATGTTTAAAACTAAGGTTTGGTGCTGATGTTTGATGCTAAGGTTTGGCGCTGACGTTTGAAGCTAAGGTTTGGCGCTGACGTTTGAAGCTAAGGGTTGAAGCTAAGAGTTGGAGCCAAGGCCTGGAGCCAAGGCCTGGAGCTGAGGTTTTGAAGCTAAGTCCTGGAGCCAAGGCCTGGAGCCAAGGCCTGGAGCTGAGGTTTTGAAGCTAAGGGTTGGTGCTAAGTCCTGGAGCCAAGGCCTGGAGCCAAGGCCTGGAGCTGAGGTTTTGAAGCTAAGTCCTGGAGCCAAGGCCTGGAGCCAAGGCCTGGAGCTGAGGTTTTGAAGCTAAGGGTTGGTGCTAAGTCCTGGAGCCAAGGCCTGGAGCCAAGGCCTGGAGCTGAGGTTTTGAAGCTAAGGGTTGGTGCTAAGTCCTGGAGCCAAGGCCTGGAGCCAAGGCCTAGAGCTGACATTTGAAGCTAAGGACTGGAGCTAAGAGAGAGAGCTAATGGTTGACAAAGAATGAACTACCACTATGCAGACAGGAACACGCTCACATAGGCTGGTACACACATTCACATACTCACACACACTCACATTCTCACACACACTCACATAGACTGGTACACATACTCACATACTCACACACACACACAAACACACACACTCCTCACTTCCCAGCCCACCCTATGACTTCCAGTCATTTAGTCAGACCAGGTGGTCAGACCAGGTAGTCAGACCAGGTAGTCAGACCAGGTGGTCAGACCAGGTAGTCAGACCAGGTAGTCAGACCAGGTAGTCAGACCAGGTGGTCAGACCAGGTAGTCAGACCAGGTAGTCAGACCAGGTAGTCAGACCAGGTGGTCAGACAGAAAAGGAATCACCCACCATGTGTGTGTGTGTGTGTGTGTGTGTGTGTGTGTGTGTGTGTGTGTGTGTGTGTGTTTGTGTGTGTGTGTGTCTATTTGCATGCGTGTGTGTGTGTGTCTGTGTGTATGTGAGTGTCTGTGTGTGTGAGTGAGTGTCTGTGTGTGTATGTGGAGGTGTCTTTGTATGTGTGTGTGTCTTTTTGTCTGTGTGTGTGTATTTGTGTCTGTGGCAATGTGTCTGTGGGTCTGTGTGTGTGTGTCTTTGTGTGTGTGTCTTTGTGTGTGTATTGGTGTCTGTGTGTCTATGTGTGTGTGTCTTTGTGTGTGTGTGTGTGTGTGTGTGTCTGTGTGTGTGTGTGTGTGTGGCAATGTGTCTGTGTGTGTGTGTGTATTTGTGTCTGTGTGTCTGTGTCTTTGTGTGTGTGTCTGTGTCTTTGTGTGTGTATGGGGTTGTGTGTGTTGCGTGTGTGTGTATGTGGCTGTATGACAGTCTAATGAGGTAACAGAGGTTTCCTTTTGAACTTTAGAGCCCCTCCACACCCAGGAGGATCAAAACATTCATCATTATCCACACAACACAGAACGCTTCTTTACCACAGAACAACAGAACTCTTCATTACCACAGAACACAGAACTCTTCATTACCACAGAACACAGAACGCTTCATTAACACAGAACACAGAACTCTTCATTACCACAGAACTCTTCATTACCACAGAGCACAGAATGCTTCATTACCACACAACACAGACGCTTCATTACCACAGAACACAGAACGATTCATTAACACAGAACACAGAACGATTCATTAACACAGAACACAGAACGATTCATTACCACAGAACACAGAACGATTCATTAACACAGAACAGAGAACACAGAACGCTTCATTAACACAGAAGACAGAATGCTTCATTACCACAGAACACAGAACGCTTCATTACCACAGAACACACAACACAGAACGCTTCATTAACACAGAACACAGAACACAGAATGCTTCATTAACACAGAACACAGAACAGAACGATTAATTACCACAGAACACAGAACGCTTCATTAACACAGAACACAGAACGATTCATTACCACAGAACACAGAACGATTCATTACCACAGAACACAGAATGCTTCATAACCACAGAACACACAACACAGAACGATTCATTACCACAAAACAAAGAACGATTCATTTCCACAGAACACACAACATAGAACGCTTCATTACCACAGAACACAGAATGCTTCATTAACACAGAACACAGAACGCTTCATTAACATATAACACAGAACACAGAACGCTTCATTAACACACAACACAGAACGCTTCATTAACACAGAACACAGAACGATTCATTACCACAAAACACAGAACGCTTCATTAACACAGAATACAGAACATAGAACGCTTCATTAATACAGAACACAGAACACAGAACGATTCATTACCACAGAACACAGAACGCTTCATTAACACAAAACACAGAATGATTCATTAACACAGAACACAGAACGATTCATTACCACAGAACACAGAACGATTCATTAACACAGAACACAGAACGATTCATTAACACAGTTCACAGAACGACTCATTACCACAGAACACAGAACGATTCATTAACACAGAACACAGAACGATTCATTAACACAGAACGCTTCATTACCACAGAACACAGAATGCTTCATTACCACAGAACACAGAACGCTTCATTAACACAGAACACAGAACGCTTCATTAACACAGAACACAGAACGCTTCATTACCACAGAACACAGAACGCTTAATTAGCACACAACACAGAACACTTCATTAACACAGAACACAGAACGCTTCATTACACAGAACACAGAACGCTTCATTAACACAGAACACAGAACACTTCATTACCACAGAACACAGAACGCTTCATTAACACAGAACAATCCATTACCACAGAACACAGAACGCTTCATTAACACAGAACACAGAAAGATTCATTAACACAGAACACAGAACGCTTCATTACCACAGAACACAGATCGCTTCATTAACACACAACACAGAACGCTTCATTACCACAGAACACAGAAGACATGGGCTGCTTTCCAAATGGCAGCCTATTCTAGAAATACTGCACTACTTTTAACCAGGTCCCATCGGGTCTCTGGTTACAAGTAGTGGACTATAAAGGGAATAGGTTTCCATGTGGGAAGCAACCCATGTCTTCTGTGTTGGGTTCTGTGTTGGGTGTTCTTTGTGTTAATAAAGAGTTCTGTGTAGTTTGTGGTGTATGTTAATGAAGTGTTCTGTGTTCTGTTGGTTAACAGAGTGTTTATTTTTAATGTGTTCTGTATGTTAATGAAGTGTTCTGTATGTTAAGGAAGTGTTCTGTGTTCTGTGTGTTAATGAAGTGTTCTGTGTTCTGTATGTTAATAAAGTGTTCTGTGTTCTTTGTGTTAATGAAGTGTTCTGTGTTCTGTGTGTTAATGAAGCGTTTTGTATGTTAATGAAGTGTTCTGTATGTCAAGGAAGTGTTCTGTGTTCTGTGTGTTAATGAAGTGTTCTGTGTTCTGTGTGTTAATGAAGTGTTCTGTGTTTTGTATGTTAATGACGTGTTCTGTGTTTTGTATGTTAATGAAGTATTCTGTATGTTAATGAAGTGTTCTGTGTTCTGTTGGTTAATAGAGTGTTTCTTTGTAATGTATTCTGTGTGTTAATGAAGTGTTCTGTGTTCTGTGTGTTAATGAAGTGTTCTGTGTTCTGTATGTTAATGAAGTGTTCTGTGTTCTGTTGGTTAAAAGAGTGTTTTTTGTATTGTGTTCTGTGTGTTAATGAAGTGTTCTGTGTGTTAATGAAGTTTTCTGTGCTCTGTATGTTAATGAAGTGTTCTGTATGTTAATGAAGTGTTCTGTATGTTAAGGAAGTGTTCTGTGTTCTGTGTGTTAATGAAGTGTTCTGTGTTCGGTGTGTTAATGAAGTGTTCTGTGTTCTGTATGTTAATGAAGTGTTCTGTATTCTGTTGGTTAAAAGAGTGTTTTTTGTAATGTGTTCTGTATGTTAATGAAGTGTTCTGTGTTCTGTTGGTTAAATAAATAGTTGTGTTTTTAGGTGTTCTGTGTTATTTGTGTTAATAAAGTGTTATGTTCAGTGTGCTATTTGTGTAAATAAAGTGTTCTGTGTTTCGGTGTGTTAATACAGTGTTCTGTGATGTTTGTGTTCTGTGTAGTTTGTTCTGTGTGTTAATACAGTGCTCTGTTTTGTGTGTTATTTGTGTAAATAAGGTGTTCTGTATTTTGTGTTCTGTGTGTTAATAAAGTGTTCTGTCTTCTCTGTGTTGGTAAAGTGTTCTGTGTTCTCTGTGTTATTAACTTTTTCTGTGTTCTGTCTGTTAATAAAACGTGTGTTCTGTCTGTTAATAGGGATGCACGATATATCGGAATCGGCCGATGTTAGCTAAAAATGCCAACATCGGTATCTGCCCGATGTCTAGTTTAACGCCAATGTGCTAAACCGATGTCAAAGCTGACGTGCATACCTATATAACGTAGGTACATGACGTAATGACGCCACGTAAAATGTTGCGCTATACGTGCAACACAGCATTCCTGAACTAGCCCACAATGTCTGATATGTGGATCGAGCAGTCAACATGTTGAGCAGTCATTTGAAAGAGTAAGAACATTTCAGCGAGACAACTCAAAGGCGAAATCCATTAACGTCAAGATAATGGAATTCATTGCCCTTGACAATCAACCGTTCTCTGTCGTGGGTGATGTTGGCTTTCGCCGACTGGTCGAGGACCAAGCGCGCTATTTTTCAGATGTTGCCCTACCGGAGTTACACAGTAATGGCGTCACTGCTATTAGCTTCACGACATACTACGGAACGCCTTTTGGGTCTTTGCGTGTTAAAAAAGATACAAGTCAAATAACACTATTTGTCCTGTTAAATAAGCTTTTAATTTGACATGTGCAAAAACACAGTTCTATTATAGAATGTTGTGTGTTCTGAACTTGCACGTGCAAGCCACGCTCCACCACTACTCTCAGTAACACTGTCAAAGCTGTACAAAAAAATCTGCAAACAAGCAAACACCGGCCACAAACGATGTGTTTACAATACCGTATTGGTAATAAAGCATTATTTGTTCGACCGCAACTTCTGGGGTAGCTAGTTAGCTTTAGCTTGGTACCTAGCTAACACCAATACAACCAGCCTGAAAACAATGACCAGTAGAAACTGCAGTCATTTTCATTATTCTTAGCAATAATTTAGGAATCCTTGTGAGTAAGTATTAGCTAGGTTGCCACTTGTTGTTAGCCTATTGAAATTGAACTTCAGTTCATGTATTGCATTCATCTCTGATGGGTGGTCAAATGTTCGTCTGGAAGGAATAATTAACTACATCATCTCTACCCCTCAACCAGTATTCTACAAGAGCACAGACACAAGGGACAACAGAAACACCGGTCTCTACATTGCAGATGAGCTGAAGGCAGTCTTCAATGACCTTGGACCACAGAAGGTATTTGCACTGGTAACAGACAATGCTGCGAACATGAAGGCTGCTTGGTCTAAAGTGGAGGAGTCCTACCCTCACATCACACCCATTGGCTGTGCTGCTCATGCATTGAATCTGCTCCTTAAGGACATCATGGCACTGAAAACAATGGATACACTCTACAAGAGAACCAAGGAAATGGTTAGGTATGTGAAGGGTCATCAAGTTATAGCAGCAATCTACCTCACCAAGCAAAGTGAGAAGAATAAGAGCACCACATTGAAGCTGCCCAGCTGTTGAGGTGGTGTTGTCATCATAATTGACAGTCTCCTGGAGGGGAAGGAGTCTCCAAGAAATGGCCACATCACAGTCTGCCGATATGGACAGCCCAATCAAGAGGATCCTTCTGGATTATGTATTTTGGGAGAGAGTGGTAAGCAGCCTGAAACTCCTGAAACCTATAGCGGTAGCCATTGCATGGATTGAGGGAGACAATGCCATCCTGTCTGATGTTCAGACTCTGCTTTCAGATGTAAGAGAATAAATACGTACTGCCCTTCCCACTTCACTGTTGCACCAAGCAGAGGAAACTGCAGTTCTGAAATACATCAAAAAGTGTGAAGACTTCTGCCTGAAGTCCATACATGCCGCAGCGTACATGTTGGACCCCAAGTATGCTGGCAAGAGCATCCTGTCTGATGCAGAGATCAACAAGGCCTCGGGTGTCATCACTACCATGTCTCGCCACCTTGGCCTGGATGAGGGCAAGGTTCTTGGCATTCTGTCGAAGTACATTGCCAAGCAAGGGCTTTGGGATGGAGATGCAATATGGCAGTCGTGCCAACATATCTAATCAGCCACCTGTTGGAAGGGACTTTGTGGATTTGAGGCTGTTTCCCCTGTTGCATCCATCATCCTCCAAATCCCACCAACATCAGCAGCCTCAGAGCACAACTGGTCCTTGTTTGGGAACACACACACCAAAGCACACAACAGGCTGCCAATACAAGGGTTGAAAAATTGGTGGCCATCCATGCAAATTTGAGGCTTTTTGAGCCTGACAACGAGCCATCCTCAACAAGGTTGTAAAGTGACAGTGAAGATGAGGCCTCAGAGTCTGATGTTCAAGAGGTGGACATTGAGGAGGTCCAGGGAGAAGACATGGAAGCCTGAGAGGAAAACAACCAAAGCTTTAGTTTCTAGACTATCATTTTACAGATGTATGCTGAAAATGTTTTTGGGAGATGCGATGGATCATTCGGGATCATTTAATATTTCCTTTTGATGTTCAGTGAAATCAACCCATGTGAAAAGTCAACTAAAGTTCAATTTGTAACTAAATCATTTTTTTTATTTCTATTGGAAGGATTTAATCATTTGCAATTATGTCTACTTATTATGAAGTAAAAGGTTTATGTTTCTGTCTCCATATGATATGGTAAATATATCCAATGCAAAAAAACATCTACATTTAAATGGTATTAATGTCACGGTTGTCGTAGGAAGGAGCGGACCAAAGTGTGTCGTTCCACATTTTATTTACACTGTGAAACTATGCAATACATAAACAATAAACTGAACGAACAAAAACAACAAACCGTGACGCAGCGTTGAAACATACACTAACTCAAAACCAATCTCCCACAAACCCAGGTGGGAAAAACACCTACTAAAGTATGATCTCCAATTAGAGACAACGATGACCAGCTGCCTCTAATTGGAGATCATCCCAAACAAAACCCAACATAGAAATACAAAACTAGGACATGACAACATAGAAAAACTAAACTAGAAAACCACCCTGTCACGCCCTGACCTACTCTACCATAGAAAATAACAACTTACTATGGTCAGGACGTGACAATTAATACTAATTTGCATATATTTCCGTTAATTCCCATATATTTCCGTTAATTCCCATATATTCCCGTTAATTCTTAAGGAAAGTTTTCCACCCCTGATTATTCCCCAAAATGTGCAACCTTAGTTATTTGTGTAAATAAAGTGTTCTGTGTTTTGTGTTCTGTGTGTTAATTAAGTACTCTGTGTGTTAATAAAGGTTTATGTTTTGTTTGATCCGTGTTAATAACCTTTTCTGTGTTCTCTGTGATAGCAAAGTTTTCTTTGTGGTGTGTTATGTTATTAAAATATTTTGTTTGTGTGTTCTGTGTGTTAATAATAAAGTGTTCTGTGTTGTGTTTTAATAAATGGCTGTAAGTGATACTGCTGTTCAGAGGAAGTGGGGGGGATGAGAAAATAGGAAGAGTGAAATAATGTATGCACCTTTTTTCGTCTCTTCCTCTTGTCTTCTCTGAGCATAATTTGCTCGGCATTGAGGGATTTAAAGAACTGCAAACCAAAATAGCAATGGATGGTGCTCTAGTGTTATATTCACAGACAAAACAAATATAAATGTGTTTTACTTTTTTTTTTATATAATTAATGAATAAAAACTCAGAGGAGGGCTTTTTAAATCTACATATGGTAATATCAAACCATGAGTTTTTTTTTTATTTTAAAATAACAGGGCATATTTCAGTGGGGTAAATGTGTTTCTCACTAGTCTAATTACTGAGATGTGAATTACCTTTAGTCCTTTTGCAATTTAGTGAATCATCTCTACAGGGAGCTCATTTGAAGCATGGAGATCGACAATGTTATTACTAGAGCAAAACAACCCTCATGTAAAAACAACACCAATATCACAACACACACCACACGCAACGTGCACACACACACACACACACACACACACACACACACACACACACACACACACACACATCACTTCCCGTAGAAGATAAATATGTAATCACACTGATAATAAATAAATAAATGTCATATCAACGACCAAAAGGTGGAAATAAAGGAAACCAAAGGCACTATCTGCCTACTTGTTTATTTACAACACAATCAGGAATTCATTACTGACGTGCATGTGATTGTGTGTATGTGTGTGTGTGTGTGTGTGTGTGTGTGTGTGTGTGTGTGTGTGTGTGTGTGTGTGTGTGTGTGGTGTGTGTGTGTGTGTGTGTGTGTGTTGAGCTAGTTCATTGATCAGTGTGAGACAACGTCACATCCCCCGGCTCCCTCAGAGCAGCAGGCCTGGGGGGAGGTTATACTGAGGTGTCCCCTGGCTCCCTCAGAGCAGCAGGCCTGGGGGGAGGTTATACTGAGGTGTCTCCTGGCTCCCTCAGAGCAGCAGGCCTGGGGGGAGGTTATACTGAGGTGTACCCTGGCTCCCTCAGAGCAGCAGGCCTGGGGGGAGGTTATACTGAGTTGTCTCCTGGCTCCCTCAGAGCTGCAGGCCTGGGGGGAGGTTATACTGAGGTGTCTCCTGGCTCCCTCAGAGCAGCAGGCCTGGGGGGGAGGTTATACTGAGGTGTCTCCTGGCTCCCTCAGAGCAGCAGGCCTGGGGGGAGGTTATACTGAGGTGTCTCCTGGCTCCCTCAGAGCAGCAGGCCTGGGGGGAGGTTATACTGAGGTGTCTCCTGGCTCCCTCAGAGCAGCAGGCCTGGGGGGAGGTTATACTGAGGTGTCTCCTGGCTCCCTCAGAGCAGCAGGAGCTGCAGGTCTTTTGGAAATGTGGTTCCGGTTGAAGGCCAGTGAGGATCTGGTGACAAAGCTGTCACGGTGGAGGAGGCCTCCCACATTGTGATGGATGAAGACCTGGGAGAGACCAGGAGGGGGTGGAGGAAGGGGGGGGAGGTTTTGGGGAAGTAGAGAAAAGAACAAAGCAAGATGGAATGACGATGGAGCTTCCTGTAGTTGTATTGTGTTTTGGTGATGTCATGTCTAGCGGTAGGAATTATGTCTCCACTGCAGTTTATGTGTTATTTTAGGTCTATGTCTTTTTCTTCTTCACTGATCATCTACAACCGTCTGCTAGCCATAAATTGCCTTTTAAATGGTAATTGTAAATAATTTTTGAGAAACAACATTAGAGCAAAACTTTTCTATACGTTCTGAAACATCTTGACAGATATTAGATCAACACCTTGTAGTAAGAGGACAACAACAGATTAATCACCTTAGTGGGGAAGTCATGTCTAGCAGTAAGAGGACATCAACAGATGAATTACCTTGGTGGTGAAGTCATGTCTAGCAGTAAGAGGACAACAACAGATGAATCACCTTGGTGGTGAAGTCATGTCTAGCAGTGAGAGGACAACAACAGATGAATCACCTTGGTGGTGAAGTCATGTCTAGCAGTAAGAGGACAACAACAGATTAATCACCTTAGTGGGGAAGTCATGTCTAGCAGTAAGAGGACATCAACAGATGAATTACCTTGGTGGTGAAGTCATGTCTAGCAGTAAGAAGACAACAACAGATGAATCACCTTGGTGGTGAAGTCATGTCTAGCAGTGAGAGGACAACAACAGATGAATCACCTTGGTGGTGAAGTCATGTCTAGCAGTAAGAGGACAACAACAGATGAATCACCTTGGTGGTGAAGTCATGTCTAGTAGTAAGAGGACAACAACAGATGAATCACCTTGGTGGTGAAGTCATGTCTAGTAGTAAGAGGACAACAACATATGAATCACCTTAGTGGTGAAGTCATGTCTAGCAGTGAGAGGACAACATCTGATTCATATCACCACTTCATATATTTCAATTGTTTTTCTCTCCTCCTCTCCTCCTCTCCTCAGTTCCTCCTCTCCTCAGTTCCTCCTCTCCTCCTCTCCTCTCCTCCTCCATCTCCTCCTCCATCTCCTCCTCCTCCTCCTCCTCTCCTCCTCTGATCTCCTCTCCACCTCTGCTCTCCTCTCCTCCTCTCCTCCTCTGTGTAGATTAGATCAAGTTGCGACACCATCTCTGAGAAAAACAGCAGGAGACACAAGGATCATATCAATATTTGATGCCTTGGCATTCTGAACATGCAGGGGTGAGAAGAGGAACACACAGGGAGAAAGAAGAAAGGGACTCCCCATGATCACCACTCTCACCAGTCCCTCCCTCCAGTCCCTGGTCACCCCTCTCTCCAGTCCCTGATCACCCCTCTCTCCAGTCCCTCCCTCCAGTCCCTGGTCACCCCTCTCTCCAGTCCCTGATCACCCCTCTCTCCAGTCCCCGGTCACCCCTCTCTCCAGTCCCTGACCACCCCTCTCTCCAGTCCCTCTCTCCAGTCCCTGATCACCCCTCTCTCCAGTCCCTGGTCACCCCTCTCTCCAGTCCCTCCCTCCAGTCCCTGGTCACCCCTCTCTCCAGTCCCCGGTCACCCCTCTCTCCAGTCCCTGACCACCCCTCTCTCCAGTCCCTCTCTCCAGTCCCTGGTCACCCCTCTCTCCAGTCTCTGGTCACCCCTCTTTCCAGTCCCTCTCTCCAGTCCCTGGTCACCCCTCTCTCCTGTCCCTCTCTCCAGTCCCTGGTCACCCCTCTCTCCAGTCCCTGACCACCCCTCTCTCCAGTCCCTCTCTCCAGTCCTTGGTCACCCCTCTCTCCTGTCCCTCTCTCCAGTCCCTGGTCACCCCTCTCTCCAGTCCCTGACCACCCCTCTCTCCAGTCCCTCTCTACAGTCCCTGGTCACCCCTCTCTCCGGTCCCTTTCTCCAGTCCCTGGTCACCCCTCTCTCCAGTCCCTGACCACCCCTCTCTCCAGTCCTTCTCTTCAGTCCCTGGTCACCCCTCTCTCCATTCCCTGGTCACCCCTCTCTCCAGTCCCTGACCACCCCTCTCTCCAGTCCCTCTCTCCAGTCCCTGGTCACCCCTCTCTCCAGTCCCTGGTCACCCCTCTCTCCAGTCCCTGACCACCCCTCTCTCCAGTCCCTCTCTCCAGTCCCTGGTCACCCCTCTCTCCAGTCCCGTATCACCCCTCCCTTCAGTCCTTGGTCACCCCTCTCTCCAGTCCCTCCCTCCAGCCCCTGGTCATTCCTCTCTCCAGTCCCTGGTCACCCCTCTCTCCAGTCCCTCCCTCCAGTCCCTGGTCACCCCTCTCTCCAGTCCCTGATCACCCCTTTCTCCAGTCCCTGGTCACCCCTCTCTCCAGTCCCTGGTCACCCCTCTCTCCTGTCCCTCTCTCCAGTCCCTGGTCACCCCGCTCTCCAGTCCCTGACCACCCCTCTCTCCAGTCCCTCTCTCCAGTCCCTGGTCACCCCTCTCTCCTGTCCCTCTCTCCAGTCCCTGGTCACCCCTCTCTCCAGTCCCTGACCACCCCTCTCTCCAGTCCCTCTCTCCAGTCCCTGGTCACCCCTCTCTCCATTCCCTGGTCACCCCTCTCTCCAGTCCCTGACCACCCCTCTCTCCAGTCCCTGGTCACCCCTCCCTTCAGTCCCTGGTCACCCCTCTCTCCAGTCCCTGGTCACCCTCCCTTCAGTCCCTGGTCACCCCTCTATTAGTCCCGTATCACCCCTCCCTTCAGTCCCTGGTCACCCCTCCCTCCAGCCCCTGGTCACCCCTCTCTCCAGTCCCTCTCTCCAGCCCCTGGTCACCCCTCTCTCCAGTCCCTCTCTCCAGTCCCTCTCTCCAGTCCCTCCCTCCAGTCCCTCTCTCCAGTCCCTTCCTCCAGTCCCTGATCATTCATTTTTCCCATCTTTGCGATGGTGTGTAACAGGACTTGACAGGCACAGGACCAGCACTCCAGGGGCTTCTAACACCACAACCCCTGCAGCAAGAAAGACGCTGCATCAGCCACCCCCTACCTACCAGTACCTCCCTCTAGCCTCCCTCTACCCTCCCGGTACCTCCCAGTACCTCCTTCTAGGCTCCAAGTATCTCCCTCTACCCTCCCAGTACCTCCCTCTACCCTCCCAGTACCTCCCTCTAGCTTCCCTCTACCCTCCC
The DNA here is from genome assembly GCF_901001165.1 of Salmo trutta. Lineage (NCBI taxonomy): Eukaryota > Metazoa > Chordata > Actinopteri > Salmoniformes > Salmonidae > Salmo > Salmo trutta. Next base: position 40,900,130 of record NC_042969.1, on the reverse strand, counting down.
AGTATCTCCCAGTACCACCCACTACCTCCCTCTACCTCCCACTAGCCTCCCACTACCTCCCAGTACCTCCCACTAGCCTCCCACTACCTCCCAGTACCTCCCTCTAGCCTCCTTCTACCCTCCCAGTACCTCCCAGTACCTCCTTCTAGGCTCCCAGTATCTCCCTCTACCCTCCCGGAACCTCCCTCTACCCTCCCAGTACCTCCCTCTAGCCTCCCAGTACCTCCCTGTAGCCTCCCTCTACCCTCACTGTAGCCTCCCTCTACCCTCCCAGTACCTCCCTCTAGCCTCCCGGTACCTCCCTCTAGCCTCCCGGTACCTCCCTCTAGCCTCCCGGTACCTCCCTCTACCCTCCCGGTACCTCCCTCTACCCTCCCGGTACCTCCCTCTACCCTCCCAGTACCTCCCTCTAGCCTCCCTCTACCCACCCGGTTCCTCCCTCTAGCCTCCCAGTACCTCCCTCTACCCTCCCTCTACCCTCCCTGTACCTCCCTCTAGCCTCCCTGTACCTTCCTCTAGCCTCTCAGTACCTCCCTCTACCCTCCCTGTACCTCCTGCAGCCTCCCGCAGCACCTTCCTGTCACCTGTCCACTGCGTGCCGGCCAGCCAGGCCAAGGTGACTTTGTTCCGTGATGAAGAGATGACAGCTGCTGATGTTAACCTCAAGAAAATCAGCTCTCTTGCTCTGTCTATTCCACTCTCTCTTTCTCCCCCCTCTCTCTATGAATCCTCTCTCCTGCTCTCTGACTGTGTCTGTCTCCACCCCTCTCTCTCTCCATTTCGTCTGTCTCCACCCCTCTCTCTCTCCCTTTCGTCTGTCTCCACCCCAATCTCTTTCTGTCTGTCTCCACCCCTCTCTCTCTCTTTCCGTTGGTCTCCACCCCTCTCACTTTCTGTCTCTCTCTCCAACCCTCTCTCTATCTACGGTACGTTCAATTCTATCTCTTTTTACCTCTCTTTGTTGCTCTCTAACTCTCTCTCTCTACTTAACGAGAGAGACTCACCCTGTCACTACCGAGAGAGACTCGCCCTGTCACTAACGAGAGAGACTCACCCTGTCACTAACGAGAGAGACTCACCATGTCACCAACGAGAGAGACTCACACTGTCACTAACGAGAGAAACTCACCCTGTCACTAACGAGAGAGACTCACCCTGTCACTACCGAGAGACTCTCCCTGTCACTATCGAGAGCGATCACCCTGTCACTACAAAGAGAGACTCACCCTGTCACTACCGAGAGAGACTCACACTGTCACTACCGAGAGAGACTCACCCTGACACTAACGAGAGAGACTCACCCTGTCACTAATGAGAGAGACTCACCCTGTCACCAACGAGAGAGACTCACCCTGTCACTAACGAGAGAGACTCACCCTGTCACTAACGAGAGAGCCTCACCCTGTCACTAACGAGAGAGACTCACCATGTCACCAACGAGAGAGACTCACCCTTTCACTAACGAGAGAGACTCACCATGTCACCAACGAGAGAGACTCACACTGTCACTACCGAGAGAGACTCACCCTTTCACTAACGAGAGAGACTCACCCTGTCACTAATGAGAGAGGCTAACCCTGTCACTAACGAGAGAGACTCACCCTGTCACTATCGAGAGAGACTCACCCTTTCACTAATGAGAGAGACTCACCCTGTCACTAACGAGAGATACTCACCTTGTCACTACCGAGAGAGGCTCACCCTGTCACTACCGAGAGAGACTCACCCTGTCACTACCGAGAGAGACTCACCCTGTCACTACCGAGAGAGACTCAACCTGTCACTAACGAGAGAGACACACCCTGTCACTACCGAGAGAGACTCACCCTGTCACTAACGAGAGAGACTCACCCTGTCACTACCGAGAGAGACTCACCCTTTCACTAATGAGAGAGACTCACACTGTCACTAACGAGAGAGACTCACCCTGTCACTAACGAGAGAGACTCACCCTGTCACTAACGACAGTAGTGACAGGGTGAGTCTTTCTCAGTATGTGTGGCCAATTGGTGACAGTTTTAGTCTTCTCACTCAAATCCTTGTCATGTTTTGGTCTTATGTTGCATCTGTAACCGATGTGAAATGGCCAGTTAGTTAGCGGTGGTGCGCGCTCATAGCATTTCAATCAGTGACGTCACTCGCTCTGAGACTCGAAGTAGGGTTTCCCCTTGCGTTGCAAGGGCCGTGGCTTTTGTGGCGCGATGGGTAACAATGCTTCGGTGGGTGTCAGTTGTTGATGTGTGCAAGGGTCCCTGGTTCAAGCCCGGGTTGGGGCGAAGAGAGGGATGGAACCTACACTGTTACACATCTACCTGTTGTGTCCTCACCTTTTGGTCCATTCTTTTTCCCCATTATCTCCAAACTGTTCCCTTTCAGTTGCTACAAAGGTTATGTATTTGCTTCTCACAGTTATTCTCTAAGAAACATTTCAATTTATCCCTGTCTGTATAGGCCAATTCCCACCAGTGTAAAGGGTTAACACCTATAACAAACACTTTGTATTTTTTAAAACACTTTTAACATATACCAGGCCCGGTTGTTACCTCAAATCACAACAAAAACACCTTGCATTATGCCTGGGAAGAAAACACTTCAATTTGCCATTGGCTCTCAACCATTGACTCAACTTACCCCCATAGCTATGTACTCAGCTTACAGCAAAGGCAAACATTTGGAATATATTTGCCCACACAGGATGCACTTTCATACTACTGTAGGTTTAGCACATCATATTGAAGCTTATAGAACAAACTGATGTATAGAACAATCGTTAAATGATCTACTTTGGTGTCGATACAAATATCATGAAACCTCTAACACAATCAATTTATTTGGCTTGGTGAACATTTGTTGTTATTTTTACCTTCTCTCTCTCTCTCTCTCTCTCTCTCGCTCTCTCTCTCTGCTATGTTCACTGAGTCTGTACATAGTCAAAACGTTCCTTAATGTTGGGTCTGTCACGGTGGTCAGGTATTCTGCCACTGTGTACTCTCTGTTTAGGGCCAAATAGCATTCTAGTTTGTTCTGTTTTTTTGTTAATTCTTTCCAATGTGTAAAGTAATTATCTTTTTGTTTTCACATGCTTTGGTTGGGTCTAATTGTGTTGATGTCCTGGGGCTCTGTGGGGCCTGTTTGTGTTTGTGAACAGAGCCCCAGGACCAGCTTGCTTAGGGGGCTCTTCTCCAGGTTCATCTCTCTGTAGGTGACGGCTTTGTTATGGAAGGTTTGGGAATCGCTTCCTTATAGGTGGTTTAACAGCTATTTTCTGGATTTTGATAATTAGCAGGTATCGGCCTAATTCTGCTCTGCATGCATTATTTGGTGTTTTACATTGTTCACGGAGGATATTATTGCAGAATTCTGCATGCAGAGTCTCAATTTGGTGTTTGTCCCATTTTGTGAATTCTTGGTTGGTGAGCGGACCCCAGACCTCACCATCATAAAGGACAATGGGTTCTATAACTGATACAAGTATTTTTAGCAGATCCTAATTGGTATGTTGAATTTTATGTTCCTTTTGATGGCATAGAATAACTTTCTTGCCTTGTCTCTCAGATCGTTCACAGCTTTGTGGAAGTTACCTGTGGTGCTGATGTTTAGGCCAAGTTTTTTGTGAGCTGTAGGGCAACGGTGTCTAGATGGAATTTGCATTTGTGGTCCTGGCAGCTGGACCTTTTTTGGGACACTATTATCTTGGTCTTACTGAGATGTACTCTCTTCACTCTCTCTCTCTCCCTCTCCCACCTCTCCCCTTTTCCCTCTCTTTCACTCTCTCTCTCTCTCTCTCTCTCTTCTCTCGATCTCTTCTCTCTCTGTCTCTGTCTCTGTCTCTGTCTCTGTCTCTGTCTCTGTCTCTCTGTCTCTCTGTCTCTGTCTGTCTGTCTCTCTCTATCTGTCTTTTTGGCTCTCTCTATCTGTCTTTTTGTCTCTCTCACACTCTCTCTCAATTCAATTCTATTCAATTCAATTGACTGTATTGACATGGCAAGTTCATTATTACTTACATTGTCAAAGTATACATATAGAAAAAATGTAATATATATATATAATGGTGGGACCAACAGCAATAATAATAGTAGTTGTGGACTCAGAGTCTCTCTCTCCCCCTCTCCATTTTTCCCTCTCTTTCACTTTATCTCTTTCTCGCTCCCTCTCGCTCTCTGTCTCTTTGTCTCTCTCTCTCTCTCTGAGGAGTGAATGATAGAGAGCTACCTGTGTGAGAGAAAGTTGGAAGCGTTTTATTTAAATGAATAATCTCTCATCTCACAGAGTGCTGTGGTGGCTCTGCTGAAGTGCCAGTAATTAGTGAAATATAGAGAGACACAATGCTGCACACATTAACCATGCAGAAACATTATCCTGAAATACAGAGAGACTCTGATCTGGCCGCGGAGGTACTGAAAGGCCAGATCAATAAAATAGAGAAATAATTAAACAAAATATCGACAACAGCTTAAACGACAACGGATTAAACAAACGATCTGTGTGAAAAGTTTAGAAGGTGCAATACAATACAATGTATTAATCCACAAGTTCTGTTCTTAACCCTTAGATTCATTTGGATTGGGATGCTCAGAGGCATATTGGTATCGACGGTACTCCATCAATGATCAAAACATTCAACTCAATTCTTCTTGTATCCCCCTCCAAAAATGTGTTTTCAACATAAATGCATTGTAGTATAAGCTTGAAACGGCAACCCCATGGCGAAATGTGTAGAATTGCAAGAAATCTGCTTTAAAATTGCAAAATGTTAGACGCCAAGAGGAGGGCCTTTAGCATGATACTGCGGTCATGCACTGTACACGTCATAATAAAATGATTGTATGATATTTTTTATCACACTCTAAAGGTAAGAGCGGTGTTCTGATATTATGGGGGGGGGGGGTCGCTGATGAATTCGATATCACACCAGTTTAGGAACATATGTCGTATGCAACTGAACAGCTTGCTTCTTGGCCAATGTCTCTGTTGTCAACGGTGTGCTGTCTCTCTCTTTAACAACAATAGCTAGAGAACTGTCTCTCCATCTTGACAGTCTAAAACCAGGTTATGATATGAAATGTTTTGAATGTACAGAAAGAAAGAGAGGGAGAGAAGGAATGAGAGAAAGAATAGAAGAGAGAAAGACAGAGAGAGAGAGAGACAGAGAGAGAGAGAGGGAGGGGGAGAGAGAGAGAGTGGGAGAGAGGGAAAGAGGGACAGAGAGACAGAGAGACAGAGAGACAGAGAGAGAGAGAGAGAGGGAAAGAGAGAGTGAGAGAAATAGAGAGAGAGAGAGGGAGGGAAAGAGAGAGTGAGAGAAATAGAGAGAGAGAGAGGGAGGGAGAGAAAAAATATATATTCATGTTTTCCATTCCCTGGAGGTGTGGCGGGATGTTGTGCTGCGATGGCATGCTGAGATATAAAGATAGAAAGAACACTAAACTTAGCCATCCACCTTCCATGGCCCCTCTCCTCCTTTCCCTTGCTCTCCTCCGTTCTCTTCTTTGAGGATTATGTTTAAAATGCTCATAAAAGTGAAGTAAATGTGTGTACATTTTACTCTTTCAAAAATACACTGTTCAAAACAAGCTGTTCAGTTACCTACAACTCTTACAGCAGCAGCTCTGTACGCCAGGAGGTTGGATTGCATTTGGATTTGTATTGCTTGCTATGGGGAGGTTGATGCACCAAAGAAATTCAAGTATTTCAAATCAAAGCACAAAGAAAATAAATTCACTTTACCGTGCTTTTGAGCCATTCCCAACAATGCAGCATAAAACCTATTATAATACATATATGGTAACACAACACGAATAAAATACAGAAGAATGGGAGTACCAGTACCAGATCAATGAGCAGCTATGTACAGGGAGTACCAGATCAATGTGGAGCTGTATACAGGGAGTACCAGATCAATGTGGAGCTATATACAGGGAGTACCAGTACCAGATCAATGTGGGGCTGTATACAGGGAGTACCAGTACCAGATCAATGTGGAGCTGTTTACAGGGACTACCAGTACCCGATCAATGTGGAGCTATATACAGGAAGAACCAGTACCAGATCAATGTGGAGCTATATACCGGAAGTACCAGTACCAGATCAATGAGCAGCTATATACAGGAAGTACCAGTAACAGATCAATGTGGAGCTATATACAGGAGTACCAGATCAATGTGGAGCTATATACAGGAAGTACCAGATCAATGTGGAGCTATATACAGGGAGTACCAGATCAATGTGGAGCTATATACAGGGAGTACCAGATCAATGTGGAGCTGTATACAGGGAGTACCAGATCAATGTGGAGCTATATACAGGAAGTACCAGATCAATGTGGAGCTATATACAGGGAGTACCAGTACCAGATCAATGTGGAGCTATATACAGGAAGTACCAGTACCAGATCAATGTATAGCTATATACAGGAAGTACCAGATCAATGTGGAATTATATACAGGGAGTACCAGTAGCAGATCATTGTGGAGCTATATACAGGAAGTACCAGTACCAGATCAATGAGCAGCTATATACAGGGAGTACCAGATCAATGTGGAGTTGTATACAGGGAGTACCAGATCAATGTGGATTTATATACAGGGAGTACCAGTACCAGATCAATGTGGAGCTATATACAGGGAGTACCAGTACCAGATCAATGTGAAGCTATAAACAGGGAGTACCAGATCAATGTGGAGCTATATACAGGGAGTACCAGATCAATGTGGAGCTATATACAGGAAGTACCAGATCAATGTGGAGCTATATACAGGGAGTACCAGTACCAGATCAATGTGGAGCTGTATACAGGGAGTACCAGATCAATGTGGAGCTATATATAGGGAGTACCAGTACCAGATCATTGTGGAGCTATATACAGGAAGTACCAGATCAATGTGGAGCTATATACAGGAAGTACCAGATCAATGTGGAGCTGTATACAGGGAGTACCAGTACCAGATCAATGTGGAGCTATATACAGGGAGTACCAGTACCAGATCAATGTGGAGCTATATACAGGGAGTACCAGTACCAGATCACTGTGGAGCTATATACAGGAAGTACCAGTACCAGATCACTGTGGAGCAATATACAAGGAGTACCAGTACCAGATCAATGAGCAGCTATATACAGGAAGTACCAGTACCAGATCAATGTGGAGCTATATACAGGGAGTACAAGATCATTGTGCAGGGGTACAAGGTAAATATGTACATAAAGGCAGGGTAAAGTGACCATGCATCAGGAAAAATAATAATACGGTTTTTGAGGTAGATATGTACATAAAAGCAGGGTAAAGTGACTAGGCATCATGATAGATAATAAAAACGAATTTGAGGTAGATATGTACGTGAAGGCAGGGTAAAGAGACTAGGCATCAGGATCAATAATAATAATAAGGTATTTGAGGTAGATATATTTAATGTGACTAGCCACCGGTCACTCCGCCTTCCCGGGAGCGCCACTTACCTCCCCAGTAACGCATCAATGGAGAACCAGGCATTTCTAGCTCGGTGTGCCCTCATCTTCGAGCTTCACTGTAGACCTTGTAGGTAGAGTTATGAAAGTGACTGTGCATTGATAAAAACAACAGAGAGTAGCAGCGGTGTAAAAAAGGGGGATGGGGGCAATGCAAATGGTCTGGGTAGCCATTTGATTAGGTGTTCAGGAGTCTTATGGCTTGGGGGTAGAAGTTGTTTAGAAGCCTCTTGGACCCAGACTTAGCGCTCCAGTACCGCTTGCCATGCGGAAGCAGAGAGAACAGTCTATGAATAGGGTGGCTGGAGTCTTTGACAATGTTTAGGGCCTTCCTCTGACACCGCCCGGTATAGAGGTCCTGGATGGCAGGAAGCTTGACCCCAGTGATGTACTGGGCCTTACACACTACCCTCTGTAGTACCTTGTGGTCGGAGGCCGAGCAGTTGCCTTACCAGGCAGTGATGCAGGATCGTCTCGATGGTGCAGCTATAGAACCTTTTGAGGATCTGAGGACCCATTCCAAATCTTTTCAGTCTCCTGAGGGGGAATAGGTTTTGTCGTGCGCTCTTCACGACTGTCTTGGTGTGCTTAGACCATGTTAGTTTGTTGGTGATGTGGACACGAAAGAACTTGAAGCTCTCAACCTGCTCCACTGCAGCCCTGTCGATAAGAATGGGGGGCGTGCTCGGTCCTCTTTTTCCTGTAGTCCACAATCAACTCCTTTGTCTTGATCACGTTGAGGGAGAGGTTGTTGTCCTGGCACCACACGGCCAGGTCTCTGACCTCCTCCCTATAGGCTGTCTCGTCAGGCAAACCACTTTTGTGTCTTCGGCAAACTTAATGATGGTGTTGGAGTCGTGCCTGGCTGTGCAGTCATGAGTGAACAAGGAGTACAGGAGGGGACTGAGCATGCACCCCTGAGGGGCCCATGTGTTGTGGATCAGCGTGGCGGATGTATTGTTACCTACCCTTACCACCAGGGGGCGACCCGTCAAGAAGTCCAGGATCCAGTTGCAGAGGGAGGTGTTTAGTCCCAGGGTCATTTGAGGGCACTATGGTGTTGAATGTAGAGCTGTAGTCAATGAATAGCATTCTCACATAGGTGTTCCTTTTGTCCAGATGTGAAAGGGCAGTGTGGAGTGCAAATGAGATTGCGTCATCTGTGGATAAGTTGGGGCGGTATGCAAATTAGGGTGGGTCTAGGGTTTCTGGGATAATGGTGTTGATGTTAGCCTTGACCAGCCTTTCGAAACACATCATGGCTACAGACGTGTGTGCTATGAGTCGGTAGTTGTTTAGACAGGTTACCTTAGTGTTCTTGGGCACAGACACTGTGGTGGTCTGCTTAAAACTTGTTGGTATTACAGACTCGGACAGTAAGAGGTTGACAATGTCAATGAAGATACTTGCCAGTTGGTCAGTGTGTGCTCGCAGTACACATCCTGGTAATCCCGTCTGGCCCTGCTACCTTGTGAATGTTGACCTGTTTAAAAGGAGAGTGATCACACAGTCTTCCAGAACAGCTGGTGCTCTCATGCGTGTTTCAGTGTTATTTGCCTCGAAGCGAGCATAGAAGAAGTTTAGCTCGTCTGGTATGCTCGTGTCACTGGGCAGCTCTCGGCTGTGCTTTCCTTTGCAGTCTCTAATGGTTTGCAAGCCCTGCTCCTGCTGTGTTCCAGGCTTTGGTAAATGATGTTCTCTGCAACATGTTGAACCGGTTCGTCATCGTCTACATTGATGACATCCTTGTCTTCCTACGCTCCCCCCAAGAACATGTGCTCCACGTCCGACAGGTTCTTCAACACCTCCTGGAGAATCAGCTGTTTGTAAAGGCAGAGAAGTGCGAGTTCCACCATCCCCTTTCTGGTGTACATCATCTCTGCTGGGAGTGTCCAGATAGATCCCGGGAAGGTGAGAGCGGTGTTGGATTGGCCCCAACCTATGTCCAGGGTGCAGCTGCAACGTTTCCTGGGGTTTGTCAACTTGTATCGCCGCTTTATCTGGGGTTAGAGCACCCTGGCTTCCCCACTGTCAGCACTCACCTCTCCCAAGTTTCCGTTCACGTGGTCCCCTGTTGCTGACCGGGCGTTCCGGGAACTCAAACACCGCTTCACCACTGCTCCTATCTTGGTTCATCCTGACCTTTCCAGTCAGTTCGTGGTGGAGGCCGATGATTCTGATGTAGGAGTGGGGATGGTCCTGTCCCAGCTTTCTTCCCTGGACCTTAACCTGTCTGGGCTAGGGGGCAGTATTTTCACGGCCGGATAATAAACGTACCCAATTTAAACTGGTTACTACTCTTTCCCAGAAACGAGAATTAGTTAGTATTAGTAGATTTGGATAGACAACACTCTAAAGTTTCTAAAACTGTTTGAATGGTGTCTGTGAGTATAACAGAACTCATATGGCAGGCAAAAACCTGAGAAAATTCCAAGCAGGAAGTGGTCTGTCTGCGAATTTGTAGTTCTTCCTTCGCTTCTCTATCAAAATTACAGTGCCCGTGGGGTTATGTAGCACTTTCTTAAGGCTTCCATTGGCTCTCTAAAGCGTTCAGAAAGCGGATTGACGCGTCTCCTGTCTATGGGCAGATAACAGGAGCACAGTTTGTCAGTGGACTGCCTGGTGGCTAAGAGATTGGAAATGCGCATTCACGAGACCTCGCCATTTTTTCTCTACCTTTTTTGATATTATCGCTATTTTACGAGAGAAATACCATAAACATTTATTTTAAACAGCGTTTGACATGCTTCTAAGTACGGTAAAGGAACATTTTGAATTTTTTTGTCTCGAAATGCGCTCGAGCGTTACCCTTTGGATAGTGACCTGAACGCACAAAGAAAACGGGGGTATTTGCACATAACTATGGATTATTTGGAACAAAAACAACATTTGTTGTGGAAGTAGCTGTCACTGTTGTCGTAGGGTAAAGCGGACCAAGACGCAGCGGGGAAATGTGCTCTCATCTTCTTTTATTTCAACGGACAAAGAAGGTAAACCAAAATAAATACGTACACAAAAAAAACACAATAACAAATAACAGGCCGGTAAGGCACAGAGCTATACACAGCACAATCTCCCACAAAATACCAACACAAACACATACCTATTTATAGGACCCTCAATCAGAGGCAACAAGAAAACACCTGCCTCCAATTGAGAGTCCAACCCCCAATTATCTAAACATAGAAATACAAATGACGAGACTAAACATAGAAATACATAAACATAGAACATTGCCCAAAACCCAGAATAATAAATCAAACACCCCACTAAACACACAACCACCCCGAACCACATAAAACAAATACCCCCTGCCACGTCCTGACCAAACTACAATAACAAATAACCCCTATTACTGGTCAGGACGTGACAGTAGCAGTCCTGGGAGTGCATTCTGACGAAGATCAGCAAAGGTAACCTAATTTTTCTAATAGTAATTTTGAGTTTAGGTTGCCCTGAACTTGGCGGGTGTCAAATTAGCTAGCCGTGATGGCTGAGCTATGTACTCAGAATATTGCAAAATGTGCTTTCGCCGAAAAGCTATTTTAAAATCTGAAATAGCGATTGCATAAAGGAGTTCTGTATCTATAATTCTTAAAATAATTGTTATGTATTTTGTCATCGTTTATCCTGAGTAATTTAGTAAATTCACCGGAAGTTTTCAGTGGGAATACAATTTCTGAACATCACACGCCAATGTAAAAAGCTGTTTTTTGATATAAATATGAACTTGATTGAACAAATATGCATGTATTGTATAACATAATGTCCTAGGAGTGTCATCTGATGAAGATCATCAAAGGTTAGTGCTGCATTTAGCTGTGTTTTGGGTTTTTGTGACATATATGCTTGCTTGAAAAATGGCTGTGTGGTTATTTGTGTCTATGTACTCTGCTAACATAATCTAATGTTTTGCTTTCGCTGTAAAGCCTTTTTGAAATCGGACAATGTGGTTAGATTAACGAGAGTCTTATCTTTCAAATGGTGTAAAATAGTCATATGTTTGAAATATAGAAATTATTGCATTTTTGAGGTATTTGTATTTCGCGCCACGCGATTCAACTGGCTGTTGAATAGAGTGGGACGCTAATGTCCCACCTAGCCCATAGAGGTTAACTTGCGGGACACACTATTCAACAGCCAGTGAAATAGCATGGCGCGGAATACAAAACAGCAAAATCTCCTAATTTCATTTTCTCAAACAATCAACTGTTTTACATCATTATAAAGATACATTTCTCGTTAACCTCTATGGGACCGGCGGGAGGAATTCGTCCCACCTACGTAACAGCCAGTTGAATCCTGTGGCGCGATTTTAAAAACCTTTACTTCAATTTCTCAAACATATGACTATTTTACAGCTATTTAAAGACAAGACTCTCGTTAATCTAACCACACTGTCCGATTTCAAAAAGGCTTTACAACGAAAGCAAAACATTAGATTATGTCAGCAGAGTACACAGCCAGAAACAATCAGACACCCATTTTTCAAGCTAGCATATAATGTCACAAAAACCCAGAAGACAGCTAAATGCAGCACTAACCTTTGATGATCTTCATCAGATGACACACCTAGGACATTATGTTATACAATACATGCATGTCTGTTCAATCAAGTGCATATTTATATCAAAAACCAGATTTTTACATTAGCATGTGACGTTCAGAAAAAGCATACCCCCCGCAAACTTCCGGGGAATTTACTAACAATTTACTAAATTACTCACGATAAACGTTCACAAAAAGCATAACAATTATTTTAAGAATTATAGATACATTACTCCTCTATGCACTCGATATGTCCGATTTTAAAATAGCTTTTCGGATGAAGCACATTTTGCAATATTCTGAGTAGATAGCCCGGCATCACAGGGCTAGCTATTTAGACACCCACCAAGTTTAGCACTCACCAAAATCACATTTACTATAACAAAAATGGTCTTACCTTTCCTGTTCTTCGTCAGAATGCACTCCCAGGACTTCTACTTCAATAACAAATGTAGGTTTGGTCCCAAATAATCCATAGTTATGTTCCATCAGCGACGTTTTGTTCGTGCTTTCTAGACACTAGCCCATTGGTAAATAACGGACGTGCACATGGCGCATAACGTGACAAAAGATTTCTAAATATTTCTTTACCGTACTTCGAAGCATGTCAACCGCTGTTTAAAATCAATTTTTATGCCATTATTCTCGTAAAAAAGCGATAATATTCCGACCGGGAATCTGCAATACGGTAAACAGCCGAAGGAAAATACTGCACGGGGTCGAATCGGGCACGCGCCTAATTCCATTGTCCTCTGATGGGCCACTTGGAAAAGGAGATAATGTGTTTCAGCCTGAGGCTGCCTCGTCATCGTTCAGGTTTTTCCCGGGCTCTGAGAGCCTATTGGAGCCGTAGGAAATGTCACGTTACAGCTAAGATCCTGACTCTTCAATAAACAGAAGCAAGAACAACAACACCTTGTCAGACAGGCCACTTCCTGCATGAAATCTTCTCAGGTTTTTGCCTGTCATAGGAGTTCTGTTATACTCACAGACACCATTCAAACAGTTTTAGAAACTTTAGGGTGTTTTCTATCCAAAGCCAATAATTATATGCATATTCTAGTTACTGGGCAGGAGTCGTAACCAGATTAAATCGGGTACGTTTTTTATCCGGATGTGAAAATACTGCCCCCTAGCCCAAAGAAGTTAATCTAACCACATTGTTCGATTTCAAAAAGGCTTTATGGCGAAAGCATAAAATTAGATTATGTTAGGACATAAACTTCACAAGAAAAACCACACAGCCATTTTCCAAGCAAGGACATGCATCACAAAAACCAAAAATACAGCAAAGAAATTCACTAACCTTTGATGATCTTCATCAGATGGCACTCATAGGACTTCATGTTACACAATACATGTATGTTTTGCTCGATAATGTTCATATTTATATAAAAAAAAACATTTTACATTGGTGCGTGATTTTCAGAAAATGTATTCCCACCAAACCCGCCGGTGAATGAGCACATCAATTTACAAAAATACTCATCATAAACGTTGATAAAATGTACAACAGTTATTGAAAGAATTATAGATATACTTCTCCTTAACGCAACCGCTGTGTCAGATTTTAAAATAGCTTTACGGAGAAAGCACATTTTTCAATATTCTGAGTGCATAGCTCAGCCATCAAAGCAAGCTATACAGACACCCGCCAAGTTCTGGGGTCAACTAAACTCAGAATTAGTATTATAAATATTCTCTTACCTTTGCTGATCTTCGTCAGAATGCACTCCCAGGACTCCTACTTCCACAGGAAATTATCTTTTTGTTCGAAATACTCCATACTTATGTCCAAATACCTCCGTTTTGTTCATGCGTTCAGATCACTATCCAAAGGCATAACGTGCGAGCGTAAATTCAGATAAGAAAAGTCAAATAGTTCCATTACCATTCGTAGAAACATGTCAAACGTTGTTTACAATCAATCCTTAGGGTCTTTTTAATATAAAACGTTGATAATATTCCAACCGGACAATAGCGTATTCATTCAAGAAGAAAAAGAAGGAATGGCGCGCTGGCGGGCTCGCACATCACCAAGTCCTTTGTCCCCAGGCAGTCCACTCATTGACTGAGCTCCTATTTTCTGCCCAGTAACAGGAGAAGGATGAAACACGTTTGTAAAGGCTGTTGACAGCCAATGGAAGTCTTAGGAAGTGCAACGTGACCCCACAGACACTGTAGTTTTAATAGGGATTCAAAAGAAGAACCACAATTCTTAGATTTCCCACTTCCTGGTTGGATTCTTCTCAGGTTTTTGCCTGTCAAATGAGTTCTGTTATACTCACAGACATCATTCAAACAGTTTTAGAAACGTCAGAGTGTTTTCTATCCAAATCTACCAATAATATGCAAATATTTGACTCTGGGCCCGAGTATTAGGCAGTTTACTCTGGGCATGCTTTTTATCCAAAAATGAAAATACTGCCCCCTATAACTTAAAAAGTTAACTTCCTACGGGCAGGTGGGACAGTAGCGTCCCACCTGGCCAACATCCGTTGAAATTGCAGAGCGCAAAATTCAAATGACAGAAATAGAAATATTTAACATGCATGAAAATACAAGTGTCATACATCAAAATAAACCTTAACTACTTGTTAATCCAGCCACTGTGTCAGATTTCAAAAAGGCTTTACGGCGAAAGCACACCATGCGATTATCTGAGGACAACGCCCAGCATACAAAAGCATGAAAAACATATTTCAACCAGGCAGGTGCGCCACGAAAGTCAGAAATAGCGATATAATAAATGCCTTACCTTTGAAGATCTTCTTCTGTTGGCACTCCAAAAGGTCCCAGCTACATTACAAAAGGTCCTTTTGTTCGATAATGTCCTTCTTTATATCCCCAAGATCTCAGTTTAGCTGGCACACTTCAGTCAATAATCCACCGGTTTCCCTCCTTCAAAATGCATACAAAATTAATCCCAAACGTTACCATTAAACTTCTCCAAACAAGTCAAACAACGTTTATAATCAAACCTCAGGTACCCTAATACGTAAATAAACTATAAAATTTAAGTCGGAGAATCGTTATTGTCTTTCCCGGAGATAAACAACAAAGAACGCCCTCTCGTCCACGCATATGAAAACACTACAGCCATAATGGGAGCCACTTAGAAAAGCTAATTTTTCCAAAAACAAGCCTGAAACTCTTTCTAAAGACTGTTGACATCTAGTGGAAGCCCTAGGAACTACAATCTGGGAGGACTTCGCCTCATAATAAACATGACAGCCATTGGAAATAGTGGTAGGCTGAAATTATTATTTTTTAGGATGGTTTGTCCTCGGGGTTTTGCCTCCCATATCAGTTCTGTTATACTCACAAACATTATTTTAACAGTTTTAGAAACCTTAGAGTGTTTTCTATCCAAATCTACCAATTATATGCATATCCTCCTAGGCCTGAGTAACAGGCAGTTTACTTCGGGCACGCTTTTCATCCAGAAGTCAAAATACTGCCCCCTACCCCAGAGAGGTTAAGCTACATCACCTGCGCATTCTTCTCCCACTGCCTCAATGCCACGGACTGCCTCAATGCCATCGGGAGCTTCTCACAGTGAAGATGGCATTGGAGGAGGGAGGCACTGGCTGGAGGGGACGGAGCATCCATTCATTGTGTGGACCAACCACAAAAACCTGGAGTATCTCCGCAACACCAAGCGCCTCAACTTGGGGTTAGGGTTAGTTACAATTAAGGTTAGGGGTACGGGTTTAGGTTTAGGTTTAGGTTTAGGTTTAGGTTTATGTTTAGGTTTAGGGTTAGGGGTAAAGAAAAATAGGATTTAAAAAATAAAGAAATTGTTTGGTCCCGCAAGGATAATAACACAAACGTGTGTGTGTGTGTGTGTGTCAGCTTGTATGTGTTATGTTGGTATTTGTGTGTGTTTGTGAATACATATGTAGTGTATGTGAATGTGTGTGGGTTTTGCGTGAGAGTGACAATGCAGTGTGTGTCAATCAGTGTGTGTACAGTGTGTGTATAAAATCATGTGAGAGTGGTCAATGCAGATAGCAGGCTGGCTATTATGGCTATTTAGCGGTATTATGGCTACTTAGCAGTATTATGGCTATTTAGCTGTCTTATGGCTACTAAGCAGTATTATGGCTATTTAGCAGTCTTATGGCTATTTAGCAGTATTATGGCTGTTTAGCAGTATTATGGCTATTTAGCAGTCTCATGGATATTTAGCGGTATTATGGCTATTTAGCAGTATTATGGCTATTTAGCAGTCTCATTGCTATTTAGCAGTATTATGGCTACTTAGCAGTATTATGGCTACTTAGCAGTATTATGGCTACTTAGCAGTATTATGGCTATTTAGCAGTCTCATGGCTACTTAGCAGTATTATGGCTATTTAGCAGTATTATGGCTATTTAGCTGTCTTATGGCTACTTAGCAGTATTATGGCTACTTAGCAGTATTATGGCTACTTAGCAGTATTATGGCTATTTAGCAGTCTCATGGCTACTTAGCAGTATTGTGGCTATTTAGCAGTATTATGGCTATTTAGCTGTCTTATGGCTACTTAGCAGTATTATGGCTGTTTAGCAGTACTATGGCTATTTAGCTGTCTTATGGCTACTTAGCAGAATTATGGCTACTTAGCAGTATTATGACTACTTAGCAGTATTATGGATATTTAGCAGTATTGTGGCTGTTTAGCAGTATTATGGCTACTGAGCAGTATTATGGCTACAAAGCAGTATTGTGGCTGTTTCGCAATATTATGGCTATTTTGCAGTATTATGGCTATTTTGCAGTATTATGGCTATTTAGCAGTATTATGGCTACTCAGCAGTAATATGTTACTAAGCAGTATTCTGGCTGTTTAGCGGTATTATGGCTACTGAGCAGTAATATAGCTATTTAGCAGTATTATGGCTATTTAGCAGTATTATGGCTATTTAGCAGTATTATGGCTATTTAGAACTATTATGGGTATTTAGAACTATTATGGCTATTTAGCAGTAAAATTGCTGTTTAGCAGTATTACGGCTAATTAGCAGTATTATGGCATTTTAGCAATATTATGGCTATTAAGCAGTCTTATGGCTATTTAGCAGTATTATGGCTGTTTAGCAGTCATTTCTGTTTAGCAGTATTATGGCTATTCATCAATTTAATGGCTATTTAGCAGTATTATAGCTATTTTGCAGTATTATGGCTATTTAGCAGTTTAATGTTTTTTTAGCAGTCATGTCTGTTTATCAGTATTATGGCTATGTAGCAGTTTAATGGCTTTTTAGCAGTATTATGGCTATGTAGCAGTATTATAGCTATTTTGCAGTCTTATGGCTATTTAGCAGTTTGATGGCTATTTAGCAGTCTTATGGCTATTTAGCAGTATTATGGCTGTTTAGCAGTATTATGACTAATTGGCAGAATTATGGCTGTTTAGCAGTGTTATGGCTAATTAGCAGTCTTATGGCTATTTAGCAGTTTGATGGCTATTTAGCAGTATTATGACTGTTCAGCAATATTATGGCTATTTTGCAGTATTATGGCTATTAAGCAGTATTATGGCTATTTAGCAGCAGTATTATGGCTATTTAGCAGTATTATGACTATTTAACAGTATTATGGCTATTTAGCAATATTATGGCTATTTAGCAGTTTGAAGGCTTTTTAGCAGAATTATGGCTATTTAGCAGTATTATGGCTGTTTAGCAGTGTTATGGCTAATTAGCAGTATTATGGTTATTTAGCAGTATTATGGCTGTTTAGCAGTGTTATGGCTAATTAGCTGTATTATGGCTATATAGCAGTATTATGGCTGTTTAGCAGTCTTATGGTTGTTTAGTAGTATTATGGCTATTTAGCAGTTTAATGGCTATTTAGCAGTTTAATGGCTATTTAGCAGTATTATGGCTATTTTGCAGTCTTATGGCTATTTAGCAGTTTGATGGCTATTTAGCAGTATTATGGCTGTTCAGCAGTCTTATCGCTATTTAGCTGTATTATGGCTGTTTAGTAGTATTATGGCTGTTTAGCAGTATTATGGCTATTTTGCAGTATAAGGGCTGTTTAGCAGTCTTATGGCTTGGGCGCAAAAGCTGTCCCGAAGCCTGTTGGGCTGAGAGCCAATGCTCTGGTATCTTTTGTCGGACGGTAGCAGAGTGAACCGTCTCTGGCTTGGGTGTCCAGTTTTTGGCCATTTTTCAGGCCTTCCTCTGACACTGCCTGGTATAGAGGTCTTGTATGGCAAGGCACTCTACCCCAGTGATGTAATGGGATGTAGCGCTTTGTGGTTGAGGGTGGTGCATTTGCCACACCAAGCGGTGATTTAGCCAGTCAAGATGCTCTCGATGGTGCAGCTGTAGATCTTTTTGAAGATCTTTTCAGCCTCTTGAGGAGTGGGAGGACCTGCCATGCTCTCCCCTCTTTCTCCTGCAGTCCACGATCAGCTCCTTGTGTAACAGTGTAGGTTCCGTCCCTCTCTTCGCCCCAACCCGGGCTCGAACCAGGGACCTTTGCACACATCAACAACTGACACCCCACGAAGCACCGTTACCCATCGCGCCACAAAAGCCGCGGCCCTTGCTTACTGACGTTGAGGGAGAGGTTGCTGTCCTTGCACCACACTGCCAAATCTCTGACCTCCTCCCTCGTCGTCGGTGATCAGGCCGATGTGTCGTCAGCTGATGACGTTTAGAAAACAAAATCACCTCCTCCTCAGTGATTTCCTCCTCAGTGGCCTCCTCCTCGTTGATCTCCTCCTCAGTGACCTCCTCCTCAGTGACCTCCTCCTCGGTGATCTCCTCCACGGTGACCTCCTCCTCAGTGATCTCCTCCTCATTGACCTCCTCCTCATTGACCTCCTCCTCAGTGACCTCCTCCTCGTTGTTCTCCTCCTCATTGACCTCCTCCTCATTGACCTCCTCCTCGGTGACCTCCTCCTCATTGACCTCCTCCTCGGTGACCTCCTCCTCATTGACCTCCTCCACATTGACCTCCTCCTCGGTGACCTCCTCCTCGGTGATCTCCTCCACGGTGACCTCCTCCTCAGTGATCTCCTCCTCATTGACCTCCTCCTCATTGACCTCCTCCTCGGTGACCTCCTCCTCGGTGACCTCCTCCTCATTGACCTCCTCCTCGGTGACCTCCTCCTCAGTGACCTCCTCCTCAGTGACGACCTCCTCAGTGGTTAAAACGTCCGTTATGAACTTCCAGAAATACATTTATCTCTGGCTTACATTTTTCTATCTGGTGAGCGTGAAGCAACATTACTGGAGTTTTCACCCATAACTGTTCCCTGTATTTGTATGGTGAGAAAACCTACACAGTGTTGTCTGCTGAGCTTCCTGAGTTATGAGCTTGAAGTTTCAGGACCTCCAGCTGAGAGGAGAGGAGGAGAGTGGGATGAGGAGAGGAGATCAAATCAAATCAAAATCAAATTTATTTATATAGCCCTTCGTATATCAGCTGAAATCTCAAAGTGCTGTACAGAAACCCAGCCTAAAACCCCAAACAGCAAGCAATGCGTGTGAAAGAAGCACGGTGGCTAGGAAAAACTCCCTAGGAAAAACTCCCTAGAAAGGCCAAAAACCTAGGAAGAAACCTAGAGAGGAACCAGGCTATGAGGGGTGGCCAGTCCTCTTCAGGCTGTGCCGGGTGGATATTATAACAGAACATGGTCAAGATGTTAAAATGTTCATAAATGACCAGCATGGTCAAATAATAATAATCATTGTAGTTGTCGAGGGTGCAACAAGCACATCCGGTGAACAGGTCAGGGTTCCGTAGCCGCAGGCAGAACAGTTGAAACTGGAGCAGCAGCATGGCCAGGTGGACTGGGGACAGCAAGGAGTCATCATGCCAGGTAGTCCCGAGGCATGGTCCTTGGGCTCAGGTCCTCCGAGAGAAAGAAAGAAAGAGAGAAAGAGAGAATTAGAGAGAGCATATTTAAATTCACACAGGACACCGGATAAGACAAGAGAATACTCCAGATGTAACAGACTGACCCTAGCCCCCCGGCACATAAACTACTGCAGCATAAATACTGGAGGCTGAGACAAGAGGGATCAGAAGACACTGTGGCCCCATCCGATGATACCCCCGGACAGGGCCAAACAGGCAGGATATAACCCCACCCACTTTGCCAAAGCACAGCCCCCACACCACTAGAGGGATGTCTACAACCACCAACTTACCGTCCGAAGACAAGGCCGGAGCTTCACCATGTTTCATTGAAATGTACAGCTGTGTGTCGTCCGCATAGCAGTGAAATTTAACATTATGTTTTCGAATGACATCCCCAAGAGGTAAAATATATAGTGAAAACAATAGTGGTCCTAAAACGGAACCTTGAGGAACACCGAAATTTACAATTGATTTGTCAGAGGACAAACCATTCACAGAGACAAACTGATAACTTTCCGACAGATAAGATCTAAACCAGGCCAGAACTTGTCCATGTAGACCAATTTGGGTTTCCAATCTCTCCAAAAGAATGTGGTGATCGATGGTATCAAAAGCGGCACTAAGATCTAGGAGCACGAGGACAGATGCAGAGCCTCGGTCTGACGTCATTAAAAGGTAATTTACCACCTTCACAAGTGCAGTCTCAGTGCTATGATGGGGCCTAAAACCAGACTGAAGCGTTTCGTATACATTGTTTGTCTTCAGGTAGGCAGTGAGTTGCTGTGCAACAGCTTTTTCTAAAATTAAGGAGAGGTGTCAACACCAACTTCCTCCTCTGAGTTTTCAGCATCCATTGGCTGCGTTCAAACAAAAAAGAAAGAAAAGAACAATTAGAACAATTAGTAATAAAAGAAAAAAGATCAGAATTGGTGTGCACGCAACCATTTACTTCTGACTTGATGATGCAATCAACCAAACTACTGCTGTTGTTTCTCTCTGCTCTGCGGAGGCGCCAATAAACACAAGACCACAACATCAAGGTCACAGCCTCTAAACAACATCTATTTCAGAATGGGGATTTGTTTTCGTTGTGGTACTCAATCTTATGGGGATTCAGAAATGGCATTAATGAGTGTGGGATTCTATGTCCCCCCCAAAAAAGGCATCTCACATATTTCTCTTCTTTGCAGATACAAAGCTCTCTTTAAATGTGTTATTCTGTGTTTCTGAAAACCGCAAATGAGTCCATCCTGATTTAATTCACGTGTTAATTGGCTCAGTTGTATGCATTGTTCACTCCATTTTGTTTTCTTTCTTTTCCACGTTCTCTCTCTCTCTCTCTCTCTCTCTCTCTCTCTCTCTCTCTCTCTCTCTCTCTCTCTCTCTCTCTCTCTCTCTCTCTCTCTACACCAAAGGAGAACGTTAGATAATAATTGCATTGTGCTGCTTTCATGATTCCTCCGTCTGCACGTTAAAATAAGATGAGTGTAAGCAGATTCCTCACATCAGAGAAACATTTGACTGTTTTCTTTAATTTCTCTAGGGATGCTTCCCAAATATAACTCTGGGCCCTGGTTAAAACTATTGCACTGAATTGGGGAATACGGTTCCATTTGGGACACATCCTAAGATATCTCTCAGTTTGACTGGACTGAAAGCAGAGTACACAGTCAGGACATTTCACTCTACCATACTAAATACGGGAGAAATACTGCTCTTTGAAGATTTAAACAGACGTTGACTTATTATTATTCCAGACGAATCATAACGATTAAGTTTTTTTTTTACACAAAAGAGTGTCAAGTCCCTCAATGCTCCTCTCCATCTGCCTATTCGTCTGCAGGGTTACGAATCCTTGAAGCCACAGAATCAAAAAAATGCTTTGTTCATCTGTAGCAGTAGACTTTCTTCTTCCAAGGCTGTCTGTCTACGGTATGATTTTTGTAGAGTATGTCTGTGTAAATCGTCATTATGGTAGGTAGTGTGACAAACATGGCTTATAGCTGGTTATGAATATTGAATGGCAGAATACAGATCAAATGAAAGCAGTCACACAGAGAAAGGAGAGAGAAAAGAGGGACTGTGTTTTATAATGATGGAGATGAGACCATGGGACTGTGTTTTATAATAATGGAGATGAGACCATGGGACTGTGTATTATAATAATGGAGATGAGACTATGGGACTGTGTTTTATAATGATGGAGAAGAGACTATGGGACTGTGTTTTATAATGATGGGGATGAGACCATGGGACTGTGTTTTATAATGATGGAGATGAGACCATTGGACTGTGTTTTATAATAATGGAGAGGAGACCATAGGACTGGGTATTATAATAATGGAGATGAGATCATGGGACTGTGTTTTATAATAATGGAGATGAGACCATGGGACTGTGTTTTATAATAATGGAGATGAGACCATGGGACTGTGTTTTATAATAATGGAGATGAGACTATGGGACTGTGTTTTATAATAATGGAGATGAGACCATGGGACTGTGTTTTATAATAATAGAGATGAGACCATGGGACTGTATTTTATAATAATGGGATGAGACCATGGGACTGAGTTTTATAATGATGGAGATGAGACCATGGGACTGTGTTTTATAATAATGGAGATGAGACTATGGGACTGTGTTTTATAATAATGGAGATTAGACCATGGGACTGTGTTTTATAATAATGGGGATGAGACCATGGGACTGTGTATTATAATAATGGAGATGAGACCATGGGACTGTGTTTTATAATAATGGAGATGAGACCATGGGACTGTGTTTTATAATGATGGAGATGAGACCATGGGACTGTGTTTTATAATAATGGAGATGAGACCATGGGACTGTGTTTTATAATAATGGAGATGAGACTATGGGACTGTGTTTTATAATAATGGAGATGAGACCATGGGACTGTGTTTTATAACAATGGAGATGAGACCACGGGACTGTGTTTTATAATAATGGGATGAGACCATGGGACTGTGTGTTATAATAATGGAGATGAGACTATGGGACTGTGATTTATAATAATGGGGATGAGACCATGGGACTGTGTTTTATAATGATGGAGATGAGACAATGGGATTGTGTTTTATAATGATGGAGTTGAGACTATGGGACTGTATTTTATAATAATGGAGTTGAGACCATGGGAATGTGTTTTATAATAATGGAGATGAGACCATGGGACTGTGTATTATAATAATTGAGATGAGACTTTGGGACTGTGTTTTATAATGATGGAGATGAGACTATGTGACTGTGTTTCATAATGATGGAGATGAGACCATGGGACTGTGTTTTATAATAATGGAGATGAGACCATGGGACTGTGTTTTATAATGATGGAGATGAGACCATGGGACTGTGTTTTATAATGATGGAGATGAGAACATGGGACTGTGTTTTATAATGATGGAGATGAGACCATGGGACTGTGTTTTATAATAATGGAGATGAGACCATGGGACTGTGTTTTATAATAATGGAGATGAGACCATGGGACTGTGTTTTATAATAATGGAGTTGAGACCATGGGAATGTGTTTTATAATAATGGAGATGAGACCATGGGACTGTGTATTATAATAATTGAGATGAGACTTTGGGACTGTGTTTTATAATGATGGAGATGAGACTATGTGACTGTGTTTTATAATATTGGGATGAGACCATGGGACTGTGTGTTATAATAATGGAGATGAGACCACGGGACTGTGTTTTATAATAATGGGGATGAGACCATGGGACTGTGTTTTATAATGATGGAGATGAGACAATGGGATTGTGTTTTATAATGATGGAGTTGAGACTATGGGACTGTATTTTATAATAATGGAGTTGAGACCATGGGAATGTGTTTTATAATAATGGAGATGAGACCATGGGACTGTGTATTATAATAATTGAGATGAGACTTTGGGACTGTGTTTTATAATGATGGAGATGAGACTATGGGACTGTGTTTTATAATGATGGAGATGAGACCATGGGACTGTGTTTTATAATAATGGAGATGAGACCATGGGACTGTGTTTTATAATGATGGAGATGAGACCATGGGACTGTGTTTTATAATGATGGAGATGAGACCATGGGACTGTGTTTTATAATGATGGAGATGAGACCATGGGACTGTGTTTTATAATAATGGAGATGAGACCATGGGACTGTGTTTTATAATAATGGAGATGAGACCATGGGACTGTGTTTTATAATAATGGAGTTGAGACCATGGGAATGTGTTTTATAATAATGGAGATGAGACCATGGGACTGTGTATTATAATAATTGAGATGAGACTTTGGGACTGTGTTTTATAATGATGGAGATGAGACTATGGGACTGTGTTTTATAATGATGGAGATGAGACCATGGGACTGTGTTTTATAATAATGGAGATGAGACCATGGGACTGTGTTTTATAATGATGGAGATGAGACCATGGGACTGTGTTTTATAATGATGGAGATGAGACCATGGGACTGTGTTTTATAATGATGGAGATGAGACCATGGGACTGTGTTTTATAATAATGGAGATGAGACCATGGGACTGTGTTTTATAATAATGGAGATGAGACCATGGGACTGTGTTTTATAATAATGGAGATTAGACAATGGGACTGTGTTTTATAATAATGTAGATGAGACCATGGGGCTGTGTTTTATAATGATGGAGATGAGACCATGGGACTGTGTATTATAATAATGGAGATGAGACCATGGGAATGTGTATTATAATAATGGAGATGAGACCATGGGGCTGTGTTTTATAATGATGGAGATGAGACCATGGGACTGTGTTTTATAATAATGGAGATGAGACCATGGGACTGTGGTTTATAATGATGGAGATGGGACCATGGGACTGTGTTTTATAATAATGGAGATGAGACCATGGGACTGTGTTTTATAATAATGGAGATGAGACTATGGGACTGTGTTTTATAATAATGGAGATGAGACCATGGGACTGTGTTTTATAACAATGGAGATGAGACCACGGGACTGTGTTTTATAATAATGGGATGAGACCATGGGACTGTGTGTTATAATAATGGAGATGAGACTATGGGACTGTGATTTATAATAATGGGGATGAGACCATGGGACTGTGTTTTATAATGATGGAGATGAGACAATGGGATTGTGTTTTATAATGATGGAGTTGAGACTATGGGACTGTATTTTATAATAATGGAGATGAGACCATGGGACTGTGTATTAAAATAATTGAGATGAGACTTTGGGACTGTGTTTTATAATGATGGAGATGAGACTATGTGACTGTGTTTCATAATGATGGAGATGAGACCATGGGACTGTGTTTTATAATAATGGAGATGAGACCATGGGACTGTGTTTTATAATGATGGAGATGAGACCATGGGACTGTGTTTTATAATGATGAAGATGAGACCATGGGACTGTGTTTTATAATGATGGAGATGAGACCATGGGACTGTGTTTTATAATAATGGAGATGAGACCATGGGACTGTGTTTTATAATAATGGAGATGAGACCATGGGACTGTGTATTATAATAATTGAGATGAGACTTTGGGACTGTGTTTTATAATGATGGAGATGAGAATATGTGACTGTGTTTCATAATGATGGAGATGAGACCATGGGACTGTGTTTTATAATAATGGAGATGAGACCATGGGACTGTGTTTTATAATGATGGAGATGAGACCATGGGACTGTGTTTTATAATGATGAAGATGAGACCATGGGACTGTGTTTTATAATGATGGAGATGAGACCATGGGACTGTGTTTTATAATAATGGAGATGAGACCATGGGACTGTGTTTTATAATAATGGAGATGAGACCATGGGACTGTGTTTTATAATAATGGAGATTAGACAATGGGACTGTGTTTTATAATAATGTAGATGAGACCATGGGGCTGTGTTTTATAATGATGGAGATGAGACCATGGGACTGTGTATTATAATAATGGAGATGAGACCATGGGAATGTGTATTATAATAATGGAGATGAGACCATGGGGCTGTGTTTTATAATGATGGAGATGAGACCATGGGACTGTGTATTATAATAATGGAGATGAGACCATGGGAATGTGTATTATAATAATGGAGATGAGACCATGGGACTGTGTTTTATAATAATGGAGATTCGACTATGGGACTGTAATTTAAAATAATGGAGTTGAGACCATGGGACTGTGTTTTATAATAATGGAGATGAGACCATGGGACTGTGTATTATAATAATGGAGATGAGACTATGGGACTGTGTTTTATAATGATGGAGATGAGACTATGGGACTGTGTTTTATAATGATGGAGATGAGACCATGGGACTGTGTTTTATAATGAGGGGGATGAGACCATGGGACTGTGTTTTATAATAATGGAGATGAGACCATGGGACTGTGTTTTATAATAATGGAGATGAGACCATGGGACTGTGTTTTATAATAATGGAGATTAGACCAAGGGACTGTGTTTTATAATAATGGGATGAGACCATGGGACTGTGTTTTATAATGATGGAGATGAGACCATGGGACTGTGTTTTATAATAATGGAGATGAGACCATGGGACTGTGTTTTATAATAATGGGATGAGACCATGGGACTGTGTTTTATAATGATGGAGATGAGACCATGGGACTGTGTTTTATAATAATGGAGATGAGACTATGGGACTGTAATTTAAAATAATGGAGTTGAGACCATGGGACTGTGTTTTATAATAATGGAGATGAGACCATGGGACTGTGTATTATAATAATGGAGATGAGACTATGGGACTGTGTTTTATAATGATGGAGATGAGACTATGGGACTGTGTTTTAAAATGATGGAGATGAGACCATGGGACTGTGTTTTATAATGATGGAGATGTGACCATGGGACTGTGTTTTATAATGATGGAGATGAGACCATGGGACTGTGTTTTATAATAATGGAGATGAGACTATGGGACTGTGTTTTATAATATTGTGGATGAGACCATGGGACTGTGTTTTATAATGATGGAGATGAGACCATGGGACTGTGTTTTATAATGAGGGGGATGAGACTATGGGACTGTGTTTTATAATAATGATATGAGACCATTGGACTGTGTTTTATAATGAGGGGGATAAGACCATGGGACTGTGTTTTATAATAATGGGGATTAGACCATGGGACTGTGTATTATAATAATGGAGATGAGACTTTGGGACTGTGTTTTATAATAATGGAGATGAGACCATGGGAATGTGTATTATAATGATGGAGATGAGACCATGGGACTGTGTTTTATAATGATGGAGATGAGACCATGGGACCGTGTTTTATAATAATGGGGATTAGACCATGGGACTGTGTTTTGTAATAATGGAGATGAGACCATGGGACTGTGTTTTATAATAATGGAGATGAGACCATGGGACTGTGTTTTATAATAATGGAGATTAGACTATGGGACTGTCTTATATAATAATGTAGATGAGACCATGGGACGGGGTGTTTTATAATGATGGAGATGAGACCATGGGACTGTGTATTATAATAATGGAGATGAGACCATGGGAATGTGTATTATAATAATGGAGATGAGACCATGGGACTGTGTTTTATAATAATGGAGATTCGACTATGGGACTGTATTTTATAATAATGGAGTTGAGACCATGGGACTGTTTTTTATAATAATGGAGTTGAGACCATGAGACTGTGTTTTATAATAATGGAGTTGAGACCATGGGACAGTGATTTATAATAATGGAGATGAGACCATGAGACTGTGTTTTATAATAATGGAGATGAGACTATGGGACTGTGTTTTATAATAATGGGGATGAGACCATGGGACTGTGTTTTATAATGATGGAGATGAGACCATGGGACTGTGTTTTATAATGATGGAGATGAGACCATGGGACTGTGTTTTATAATGAGGGGGATGAGACTATGGGACTGTGTTTTATAATAATGATATGAGACCATTGGACTGTGTTTTATAAAGAGGGGGATAAGACCATGGGACTGTGTTTTATAAAAATGGGGATTAGACCATGGGACTGTGTATTATAATAATGGAGATGAGACTATGGGACTGTGTTTTATAATAATGGAGATGAGACCATGGGACTGTGTTTTATAATGATGGAGATGAGACCATGGGACTGTGTTTTATAATGATGGAGATGAGACCATGGGACTGTGTTTTATAATGATGGGGATGAGACCATGGGAATGTGTATTATATTAATGGAGATGAGACCATGGGACAGTGTTTTATAATGATGGAGATGAGACCATGGGAATGTGTTTTATAATGATGGAGATGAGACCATGGGACTGTGTTTTAAAATAATGGAGATGAGACCATGGGACTGTGTTTTATAATAATGGAAATGAGACCATGGGACTGTGTTTTATAATAATGGAGATGAGACCATGGGACTGTGTTTTATAATAATGGAGATGAGACCATGGGACTGTGTTTTATAATGATGGAGATGAGACCATGGGACTGTGTTTTATAATGAGGGGGATGAGACCATGGGACTGTGTTTTATAATAATGGAGATGAGACCATGGGACTGTGTTTTATAATAATGGAGATGAGACCATGGGACTGTGTTTTATAATAATGGAGATGAGACCATGGGACTGTGTTTTATAATAATGGAGATGAGACCATGGGACTGTGTTTTATAATAATGGAGATTAGACTATGGGACTGTGTTTTATAATAATGGAGATGAGACCATGGGACTGTGTTTTATAATGATGGAGATGAGACCATGGGACTGTGTTTTATAATGATGGAGATGAGACCATGGGACTGTGTTTTATAATAATGGAGATGAGACAATTGGACTGTGTTTTATAATAATGGGGATGAGACCATGGGACTGTGTATTATAATAATGGAGATGAGACCATGGGACTGTGTTTTATAATAATGGAGATGAGACCATGGGACTGTGTTTTATAATATTGTGGATGAGACCATGGGACTGTGTTTTATAATGATGGAGATTAGACCATGGGACTGTGTTTTATAATGAGGGGGATGAGACTATGGGACTGTGTTTTATAATAATGATATGAGACCATTGGACTGTGTTTTATAATGAGGGGGATAAGACCATGGGACTGTGTTTTATAATAATGGGGATTAGACCATGGGACTGTGTATTATAATAATGGAGATGAGACTATGGGACTGTGTTTAATAATAATGGAGATGAGATGATGGGACTGTGTTTTATAATGATGGAGATGAGACCATGGGACTGTGTTTTATAATAATGGAAATGAGACCATGGGACTGTGTTTTATAATAATGGAGATGAGACCATGGGACAGTGTTTTATAATGATGGAGATGAGACCATGGGAATGTGTATTATAATGATGGAGATGAGACCATGGGACTGTGTTTTAGAATAATGGAGATGAGACCATGGGACTGTGTATTATAATAATGGAGATGAGACTATGGGACTGTGTTTTATAATAATGGAGATGAGACCATGGGACTGTGTTTTATAATGATGGAGATGAGACCATGGGACTGTGTTTTATAATGATGGAGATGAGACCATGGGACAGTGTTTTATAATGAAGGGGATGAGACTATGGGACTGTGTTTTATAATAATGAAATGAGACCATGGGACTGTGTTTTATAATGATGGGGATGAGACCATGGGAATGTGTATTATATTAATGGAGATGAGACCATGGGACAGTGTTTTATAATGATGGAGATGAGACCATGGGAATGTGTATTATAATGATGGAGATGAGACCATGGGACTGTGTTTTAAAATAATGGAGATGAGACCATGGGATTGTGTTTTATAATAATGGAAATGAGACCATGGGACTGTGTTTTATAATAATGGAGATGAGACCATGGGACTGTGTTTTATAATAATGGAGATGAGACCATGGGACTGTGTTTTATAATGATGGAGATGAGACCATGGGACTGTGTTTTATAATAATGGAGGTGAGACTATGGGACTGTGTTTTATAATATTGTGGATGAGACCATGGGACTGTGTTTTATAATGATGGAGATGAGACCATGGGACTGTGTTTTATAATGAGGGGGATGAGACTATGGGACTGTGTTTTATAATAATGATATGAGACCATTGGACTGTGTTTTATAATGAGGGGGATAAGACCATGGGACTGTGTTTTATAATAATGGGGATTAGACCATGGGACTGTGTATTATAATAATGGAGATGAGACTTTGGGACTGTGTTTTATAATAATGGAGATGAGACCATGGGAATGTGTATTATAATGATGGAGATGAGACCATGGGACTGTGTTTTATAATAATGGAGATGAGACCATGGGACTGTGTTTTATAATAATGGAGATGAGACCATGGGACTGTGTTTTATAATAATGGAGATGAGACCATGGGACTGTGTTTTATAATAATGGAGATGAGACCATGGGACTGTGTTTTATAATGATGGAGATGAGACCATGGGACTGTGTTTTATAATGAGGGGGATGAGACCATGGGACTGTGTTTTATAATGATGGAGATGAGACCATGGGACCGTGTTTTATAATAATGGGGATTAGACCATGGGACTGTGTTTTGTAATAATGGAGATGAGACCATGGGACTGTGTTTTATAATAATGGAGATGAGACCATGGGACTGTGTTTTATAATAATGGAGATTAGACTATGGGACTGTCTTATATAATAATGTAGATGAGACCATGGGACTGTGTATTATAATAATGGAGATGAGACCATGGGAATGTGTATTATAATAATGGAGATGAGACCATGGGACTGTGTTTTATAATAATGGAGATTCGACTATGGGACTGTATTTTATAATAATGGAGTTGAGACCATGGGACTGTTTTTTATAATAATGGAGTTGAGACCATGGGACAGTGTTTTATAATAATGGAGATGAGACCATGAGACTGTGTTTTATAATAATGGAGATGAGACTATGGGACTGTGTTTTATAATAATGGGGATGAGACCATGGGACTGTGTTTTATAATGATGGAGATGAGACCATGGGACTGTGTTTTATAATGATGGAGATGAGACCATGGGACTGTGTTTTATAATGAGGGGGATGAGACTATGGGACTGTGTTTTATAATAATGATATGAGACCATTGGACTGTGTTTTATAATGAGGGGGATAAGACCATGGGACTGTGTTTTATAAAAATGGGGATTAGACCATGGGACTGTGTATTATAATAATGGAGATGAGACTATGGGACTGTGTTTTATAATAATGGAGATGAGACCATGGGACTGTGTTTTATAATGATGGAGATGAGACCATGGGACTGTGTTTTATAATGATGGAGATGAGACCATGGGACTGTGTTTTATAATGATGGGGATGAGACCATGGGAATGTGTATTATATTAATGGAGATGATACCATGGGACAGTGTTTTATAATGATGGAGATGAGACCATGGGAATGTGTTTTATAATGATGGAGATGAGACCATGGGACTGTGTTTTAAAATAATGGAGATGAGACCATGGGACTGTGTTTTATAATAATGGAAATGAGACCATGGGACTGTGTTTTATAATAATGGAGATGAGACCATGGGACTGTGTTTTATAATAATGGAGATGAGACCATGGGACTGTGTTTTATAATGATGGAGATGAGACCATGGGACTGTGTTTTATAATGAGGGGGATGAGACCATGGGACTGTGTTTTATAATAATGGAGATGAGACCATGGGACTGTGTTTTATAATAATGGAGATGAGACCATGGGACTGTGTTTTATAATAATGGAGATGAGACCATGGGACTGTGTTTTATAATAATGGAGATGAGACCATGGGACTGTGTTTTATAATAATGGAGATTAGACTATGGGACTGTGTTTTATAATAATGGAGATGAGACCATGGGACTGTGTTTTATAATGATGGAGATGAGACCATGGGACTGTGTTTTATAATGATGGAGATGAGACCATGGGACTGTGTTTTATAATAATGGAGATGAGACAATTGGACTGTGTTTTATAATAATGGGGATGAGACCATGGGACTGTGTATTATAATAATGGAGATGAGACCATGGGACTGTGTTTTATAATAATGGAGATGAGACCATGGGACTGTGTTTTATAATATTGTGGATGAGACCATGGGACAGTGTTTTATAATGATGGAGATTAGACCATGGGACTGTGTTTTATAATGAGGGGGATGAGACTATGGGACTGTGTTTTATAATAATGATATGAGACCATTGGACTGTGTTTTATAATGAGGGGGATAAGACCATGGGACTGTGTTTTATAATAATGGGGATAAGACCATGGGACTGTGTATTATAATAATGGAGATGAGACTATGGGCCTGTGTTTAATAATAATGGAGATGAGATGATGGGACTGTGTTTTATAATGATGGAGATGAGACCATGGGACTGTGTTTTATAATAATGGAAATGAGACCATGGGACTGTGTTTTATAATGATGGAGATGAGACCATGGGAATGTGTATTATAATGATGGAGATGAGACCATGGGACTGTGTTTTATAATAATGGAGATGAGACCATGGGACTGTGTATTATAATAATGGAGATGAGACTATGGGACTGTGTTTTATAATAATGGAGATGAGACCATGGGACTGTGTTTTATAATGATGGAGATGAGACCATGGGACAGTGTTTTATAATGATGGAGATGAGACCATGGGACAGTGTTTTATAATGAAGGGGATGAGACTATGGGACTGTGTTTTATAATAATGAAATGAGACCATGGGACTGTGTTTTATAATGATGTGGATGAGACCATGGGAATGTGTATTATATTAATGGAGATGAGACCATGGGACAGTGTTTTATAATGATGGAGATGAGACCATGGGAATGTGTATTATAATGATGGAGATGAGACCATGGGACTGTGTTTTAAAATAATGGAGATGAGACCATGGGACTGTGTTTTATAATAATGGAAATGAGACCATGGGACTGTGTTTTATAATAATGGAGATGAGACCATGGGACTGTGTTTTATAATAATGGAGATGAGACCATGGGACTGTGTTTTATAATGATGGAGATGAGACCATGGGACTGTGTTTTATAATGAGGGGGATGAGACCATGGGACTGTGTTTTATAATGATGGAGATGAGACCATGGGACCGTGTTTTATAATAATGGAGCTGAGACCATGGGACTGTGTTTTATGATAATGGAGATGAGACCATTGGACTGTGTTTTATAATAATGGAGATGAGACCATGGGACTGTGTTTTATAATAATGGAGATTAGACTATGGGACTGTGTTTTATAATAATGTAGATGAGACCATGGGACTGTGTTTTATAATGATGGAGATGAGACCATGGGACTGTGTTTTATAATGATGGAGATGAGACCATGGGACTGTGTTTTATAAAAATGGAGATGAGACAATTGGACTGTGTTTTATAATAATGGGGATGAGACCATGGGACTGTGTATTATAATAATGGAGATGAGACCATGGGACTGTGTTTTATAATAATGGAGATGAGACCATGGGACTGTGTTTTATAATATTGTGGATGAGACCATGGGACTGTGTTTTATAATGATGGAGATGAGACCATGGGACTGTGTTTTATAATGAGGGGGATGAGACTATGGGACTGTGTTTTATAATAATGATATGAGACCATTGGACTGTGTTTTATAATGAGGGGGATGAGACCATGGGACTGTGTTTTATAATAATGGGGATTAGACCATGGGACTGTGTATTATAATAATGGAGATGAGACTATGGGACTGTGTTTTATAATAATGGAGATGAGACGATGGGACTGTGTTTTATAATGATGGAGATGAGACCATGGGACTGTGTTTTATAATAATGGAGATGAGACCATGGGACTGTGTTTTATAATAATGGAGATGAGACCATGGGACAGTGTTTTATAATGATGGAGATGAGACCATGGGAATGTGTATTATAATGATGGAGATGAGACCATGGGACTGTGTTTTATAATAATGGAGATGAGACCATGGGACTGTGTTTTATAATAATGGAAATGAGACCATGGGACTGTGTTTTATAATAATGGAGATGAGACCATGGGACTGTGTTTTATAATAATGGAGATGAGACCATGGGACTGTGTTTTATAATGATGGAGATGAGACCATGGGACTGTGTTTTATAATGAGGGGGATGAGACCATGGGACTGTGTTTTATAATGATGGAGATGAGACCATGGGACCGTGTTTTATAATAATGGAGATGAGACCATGGGACTGTGTTTTATAATATTGTGGATGAGACCATGGGACTGTGTTTTATAATGATGGAGATGAGACCATGGGACTGTGTTTTATAATGAGGGGGATGAGACTATGGGACTGTGTTTTATAATAATGAAATGAGACCATTGGACTGTGTTTTATAATGAGGGGGATGAGACCATGGGACTGTGTTTTATAATAATGGGGATGAGACCATGGGACTGTGTATTATAATAATGGAGATGAGACTATGGGACTGTGTTTTATAATAATGGAGATGAGACGATGGGACTGTGTTTTATAATGATGGAGATGAGACCATGGGACTGTGTTTTATAATAATGGAAATGAGACCATGGGACTGTGTTTTATAATAATGGAGATGAGACCATGGGACAGTGTTTTATAATGATGGAGATGAGACCATGGGAATGTGTATTATAATGATGGAGATGAGACCATGGGACTGTGTTTTATAATAATGGAGATGAGACCATGGGACTGTGTTTTATAATAATGGAAATGAGACCATGGGACTGTGTTTTATAATAATGGAGATGAGACCATGGGACTGTGTTTTATAATAATGGAGATGAGACCATGGGACTGTGTTTTATAATGATGGAGATGAGACCATGGGACTGTGTTTTATAATGAGGGGGATGAGACCATGGGACTGTGTTTTATAATGATGGAGATGAGACCATGGGACCGTGTTTTATAATAATGGAGATGAGACCATGGGACTGTGTTTTATGATAATGGAGATGAGACCATTGGACTGTGTTTTATAATAATGGAGATGAGACCATGGGACTGTGTTTTATAATAATGGAGATTAGACTATGGGACTGTGTTTTATAATAATGTAGATGAGACCATGGGACTGTGTTTTATAATGATGGAGATGAGACCATGGGACTGTGTTTTATAATGATGGAGATGAGACCATGGGACTGTGTTTTATAATATTGTGGATGAGACCATGGGACTGTGTTTTATAATGATGGAGATGAGACCATGGGACTGTGTTTTATAATGAGGGGGATGAGACTATGGGCCTGTGTTTTATAATAATGATATGAGACCATTGGACTGTGTTTTATAATGAGGGGGATAAGACCATGGGACTGTGTTTTATAATAATGGGGATTAGACCATGGGACTGTGTATTATAATAATGGAGATGAGACTATGGGACTGTGTTTTATAATAATGGAGATGAGACCATGGGACTGTGTTTTATAATGATGGAGATGAGACCATGGGACTGTGTTTTATAATGATGGAGATGAGACCATGGGACAGTGTTTTATAATGATGGAGATGAGACCATGGGACTGTGTTTTATAATAATGGAGATGAGACCATGGGAATGTGTATTATAATAATGGAGATGAGACCATGGGACTGTGTTTTATAATAATGGAATGAGACCATGGGACTGTGTTTTATAATGATGGAGATGAGACCATGGGACTGTGTTTTATAATAATGGAGATGAGACTATGGGACTGTGTTTTATAATGATGGAGATGAGACCATGGGACTGTGTTTTATAATAATGGAAATGAGACCATGGGACTGTGTTTTATAATAATGGGGATGAGACCATGGGACTGTGTATTATAATAATGGAGATGAG
Source organism: Salmo trutta (assembly GCF_901001165.1). NCBI lineage: Eukaryota > Metazoa > Chordata > Actinopteri > Salmoniformes > Salmonidae > Salmo > Salmo trutta. The sequence continues at coordinate 40,864,304 of NC_042969.1, read as the reverse complement.
ACCATGGGACTGTGTTTTATAATGATGGAGATGAGACCATGGGACTGTGTTTTATAATAATGGGGATGAGACCATGGGACTGTGTTTTATAATAATGGAGATGAGACCATGGGACTGTTTTTTATAATAATGGAGATTAGACCATGGGACTGTGTTTTATAATGATGGAGATGAGACTATGGGACTGTGTTTTATAATTATGGGGATGAGACCATGGGACTGTGTTTTATAATAATGGGGATGAGACCATGGGACTGTGTATTATAATAATGGAGATGAGACCACGGGACTGTGTTTTATAATAATGGGATGAGACCATGGGACTGTGTTTTATAATGATGGAGATGAGACCGTGGGACTGTGTTTTATAATGATGGAGATGAGACCATGGGACTGTGTTTTATAATGATGGAGATGAGACTATGGGACTGTGTTTTATATTAATGGAGATGAGACGATGGGACTGTGTTTTATAACGATGGAGATGAGACCATGGGACAGTGTTTTATAATGATGGAGATGAGACCATGGGAATGTGTATTATAATGATGGAGATGAGACCATGGGACTGTGTTTTATAATGAGGGGGATGAGACCATGGGACTGTGTTTTATAATAATGGAGATGAGACCATGGGACTGTGTTTTATAATGATGGGGATGAGACCATGGGACTGTGTATTATAATAATGGTGATGAGACCATATGACCGTGTTTTATAATAATGGAGATGAGACTATGGGACTGTGTTTTATAATATTGTGGATGAGACTATGGGACTGT
>NC_042969.1:40776130-40863022 GCF_901001165.1 Salmo trutta | reverse complement strand
CTACCTCTCCTATTCTCCACCTCTACTATTCTCCTCCTCTCCTATTCTCCTCCTTTCCTAATCTCCACCTCTCCTATTCTTCACCATGCCATCATCCACCTCTCCTATTCTCCCCCTCTTCTATTCTCCACCTCTCCTATTCCCCTCCTCTCCTATTCTCCACCTCTCCTATTCTCCTCCTCTCCTATTCTCCACCTCTCCTATTCTCCTCCTCTCCTATTCTCCAACTCTTCTATTCTCCACCTCTCCTATTCTCCTTCTCTCCCATTCTCCACCTGTCCTATTCTCCACCTCTCCTATTCTCCACCTCTCCTATTCTTCACCATCCCTTGTTGGTTTTTGTCCCTTGTTCTTTTGTTGAGTAACTGAGGGTGGTGACCTCAGCCATTCTGCATGGCTACTTCCGGTCTCTCTCTCTGTCGCTCTCCCTCCCTCCATCACGGTCTAGAGGAGAGCGAAGAGTGAATGGCACTCAGACGACATGAGAGAGAGAAACAGAGAGAGAGGGGTGTCGAGAGAGATGGAAAGAGAGTTAGAAGAAAGGTTGAGAGAGAGAGAAATACAGACAGAGAGGTGAGAGAGAGGAGAGAGAGAGAGAGAGAGAGAAAGAGGTAGAGAGAGAAAGGAGAGAGCCCGAAAGAGATGTGGTGTCGAGAGAGATAAAGAGAAAGAGAAATAGAGGAATAGAGGGCAGGCTCCTAACAGACTGTTTAGTAATTACATGGTAGAAACCAATCAGGTAGAACACTGGTCCTTAATTAGCTCAGCACAACAATATAACCAGGATTGGAGGAAACCAGGGGTCACATCCACCCCAGGTAGCCCACAGCAATACACTGCAGTGTGCCATCACAGCAGCAAGATTTGTTGCCCATTGCCATGAGAAAAGGAGAACCAGTGGAACACAAACACTGTTACAACGCTGTTACAAAGCAGTTACACCGCTGTTACAATGCTGTTACAACACAGTTACAATGCAGTTACAATGCTGTTACAACACAGTTACAACGCTGTTACAACACAGTTACAATGCTGTTACAACACAGTTACAACGCTGTTACAACACAGTTACAACGCTGTTACAATGCAGTTACAATGCTGTTACAATGCTGTTACAACACAGTTACAATGCTGTTACAACACAGTTACAACACAGTTACAACGCTGTTACAACACAGTTACAACGCAGTTACAACACTGTTACAACGCTGTTACAACACTGTTATAATGCTGTTACAACGCAGTTACAACACTGTTACAACGCTGTTACAACGCAGTTACAATGCTGTTACAGTGCAGTTACAATGCTGTTACAACACAGTTACAATGCAGTTACAATGCTGTTACAACACAGTTACAACGCTGTTACAACACAATTACAAAGCAGTTACAACACTATTACAACGCTGTTACAACACTGTTATAATGCTGTTACAACGCAGTTACAATGCTGTTACAACACTGTTACAACGCAGTTACAATGCTGTTACAATGCAGTTACAATGCTGTTACAACACAGTTACAACGCTGTAACAACACAGTTACAACACTGTTACAACGCTGTTACAACGCGGTTACAACGCTGTTACAACGCAGTTACAACACTGTTACAACGCTTTACAACGCAGTTACAACGCTGTTACAATGCTGTTACAACGCGGTTAGAACACAGTTACAATGCTGTTACAATGCTGTTACTTACAATGCAGTTACAACGCTGTTACAACGCAATTGCAATGCAGTTACAACGCTGTTACAACATAGTTACAACGCTGTTACAACGCAGTTACAACGCTGTTACAACGCGGTTACAACGCAGTTACAAAGCAGTTACAACGCAGTTACAATGCAGTTACAACGCAGTTACAACGCTGTACATAATTTCTAATAGAACATCTGAGATTTCTTTATCCTTTTCAAGCATTTCTTTGTGTGGAATGTTTACTATTCATTTTTGATTGCTTATTTCACTTTTGTTTTGTTTTCATTTTCTGGGGGCAATGTAAACATTATTTTTCCCATGCCAATAAAGCCCCTTTGTGTTGAATTGAGAGAGAGAGAGACTGCCCACAAAATGAGGTGGAAACTGAGCTACACTTCCTAACCTCCTGCCAAATGTATGACAATATTAGAGACACATTTTTCCTTCAGATTACGCAGATCCACAAAGAATTCTAAAAACAAATCCAATTTTGATAAACTCACATATCTACTGGGTAAAATAACACGGTGTGACATCACAGCAGCAAGATTTGTGACCTGTTGCCACAAGAAAAGGGCAACCAGTGAAGAACAAACAACATCGTAAATACAACCCATATTTATGCTTATTTATTTTTCATTTTTTACTATTTGCAAATCATTACAACACTATATAGACATAATATGACATTTGAAATGCTTTTATTCTTTTGGAACTTTTGTTCATTTTTTATTGTTTATTATCTATTTCACTTGCTTAGGCACTGTAAACATGTGTTTCACATGCCAATAAATCAATTTGAGTTGAATTGAATTGAAAATGAGAGAGAGAGAGAGAGAGAGAGAGAGAGAGAGAGAGAGCTTCAGTTTTTTCACAACAAACAGAATGGTGGTAATTAGCATTTAGAGACACCGGGGGCACGGAGCAGAGAGGACGGAGCAGAGAGGACGGCTAGGTTCCATAGAACCTCTAAACCTGGCAATTACTGTTAAAGTCATAGTCAAATCAAATCAAACTTTATTTGTCACATGCGCTGAATACAACAAGTGTAGACTTTTACCGTGAAATGCTTACTTACAAGCCCTTAACCAACATTGCAGTTCAAGAAGAGTTAAGAAACTATTTACCAAGTAGACTCAAATAAAAAGTAATAATTAAAAGTAACACAATAAGAATAACAATAATGATTACAGGCTAGTTGAGGTAATCTGTACATGTAGGTGGGGGTGAAGTGACTATGCATAGATAATAAACAGTGAGTAGCAGCAGTGTACAAAAGGGAGGGGGGAGGGGTGTCAATTTAAATTGTCTGGTGTCATTTTTATTAAATGTTCAGCAGTCTTATGGCTTGGGGGTAGAAGCTGTTAAGGAGCCTTTTGGTCCTAGACTTGGCACTCCGGTACCGCTTGGCGTGCGGTAGCAGAGAAAACAGTCTATAACTTGGGTCACTGGACTCTATGACAATTTTATGGGCTTTCCTCTGACACCGTCTATTATATAGGTCCTGGATGGCAGGAAGCTTGGCCCCAGTGATGTACTGGGCCATTCGCACTACCCTCTGTAGTGCCTTACGGTCAGATGCCGAGCAGTTGCCATACCAGGCAGTGAAGCAACCAGTCAGGATGCTCTCGATGGTGCAGCTGCCATACCAGGCAGTGATGCAACGGGTCAGGATGCTCTCGATGGTGCAGCTGCCATACCAGGCAGTGATGAAACCGGTCAGGATGCTCTCGATGGTGCAGCTGCCATACCAGGCAGTGACGCAACCGGTCAGGATGCGCTCGATGGTGCAACTGTAGAACCTTTTGAGGGTCTGGTTGAGAACGGTCTTAGTGCCAGCTTCGTTCTGTGGTGGTAAATACACTACTATTTATAATATAGATGAGAACTCTCTTGGTAGATAGTGTGGTCTACAGATTATCATAAGGTACTCTACCTCAGGTGAGGAATACCTCGAGACTTCTTTAATATTAGACATCGCGCACCAGCTGTTATTGATAAATAGACACACACCCCTACCCCTCGTCTTACCACAGGTAGCGTCTCTGTTCTGCTGGTGCATGGAAAATCCCTGCTAGCTCTATAGTGTCCGTATCGTTGTTCAGCCACGTCTCGGTGAAACATAAGATATTACAGTTTTTAATGTTCCGTTGGTAGGATAATCTCAATCATCGGTCATCAATTTTATTTTCCAATGATTGTACGTTAGCAAGAAGAACAGATGGCAGTGGGAGAAGGCTGCCCAATCTGCGGCCCCTTTTCCTGCGTCTTTTCTTTACGCAAAAGGCGGGGATCTGGGCCTGTTCCCGTGAAAGCAGGATATCCTTCTCGTCGTACTCGTTAACTTCTTATGGCTCAAATCCCGTTAGCGGGACCGATTTGACAACATCCGGTGAAATGGCAGAGCGCCAAATTAAAATTTAATTACTATAAATATTAAACTTACATGTAATACACCAAATTAAAGCTACACTTGTTGTTAATCCAGCCAACGTGTCAGATTTCAAAAAGGCATTACGGCGAAAGCAAACCATGCGAGTATCTGAGGACAGCACCCCACCAAACAAACACCGGTTCCAACTCGCGCAACATGACTACAAAATATCTCATAAGTTACCTGTAATCTTTGTCCAAACATTTCAAACTACTTTCCTAATACAACTTTAGGTATTTTTTTACGTAAATAATCAATCAAATTTAAGATGGGATAAACTGTGTTCAACACCGGAGGAAAGCAAAGTGGAGCATGCATTCAGGTCATGCGCCTCAACCACAACAGTACACTTCACTCAACCCTCGTTCTGAACAGGGCTACTTCTTCATTACACAAAGGAAAAACATCAACCAATTTCTAAAAGACTGTTGACATCCAGTGGAAGTGATAGGAACTGCAAGCAACTGCTTTAGAATTCTAGATTCCCATTGAAAACACATTGAAAAGAGTGACCTCAATTTTTTTTTCCTGGATGGTTTGTCCTTGGCGTTTCGCCTGCCAAATAAGTTATGTTATACTCACAGACATCATTCAAACAGTTTTAGAAACGTCAGGGTGTTTGCTATCCAAATCTACTAATGCTATGCATATCCTTTACTTTGGGCATGCTTTTCATCCGGACGTAAAATACCGCCCCCTAGCCTAGAGAAGTTAAAGGAAAAAGTTTCTTCCAGTCCGCTGTCCAGAAGTTATTTTCGGTCATAAGAGACGGTAGCAGCAACATTATGTACACATTAAGTTAAAAAAATAAGTTACACAAAACGCAAAAAAACGAACAAAATAGCAAAACATAAAACGTCATGTTCTTCGGCGCAATCTTCAGACATCTTCAGTCCCAGTTGAACATCGAGGCCCCACCCACCTGCGGGGAACCTGTGGTTACCTAGGTTACCCCATTGGCTTACAGCAGCAACATCACCTTTTTTCAAATACAATTTTCTTGCCATCTGCTTGTTTCAGTCAATTAAAAAAAATTTTTTTAAGAAAAGTACAACATGTCTAAAGATTCCTTTTCAACATTCCCGAGCATTCTCACTACCTAGAAAAACTGAATATTTGAAGAAAGAAAAAGAAGACTCATGAAGAATTAGAAATACTAGAACAGAAAATCCACGACTTAGAAAGAAATGCTATCACCCTTAAACAGTTGAAAACTTTGAAGCTCCAATATATTTAATATTTAACACAATAAACACCAGATCTGCTCTGGAATCAAAGCTCCAATATATTTAATATTTAACGCAACAAACACCAGATCTGCCCTGGAATCAAAGCAACAATATGTTGGCAAAAGTGAAAGTGCAGAGAAAATGCTTGCATGGCGAATGAAGAAAGACGAAGAGGAACATACCATCTACAAGCATTAAAACCCACAGATGACATAACAATGGATCCTTCTGAAATCTATTCAGTCTTTTAAATATTTTATGACAAACCGTATCAATCCGAAAACTAAAGTTCAAAGGAGGATATAGACATTTTACTTAATAAGGCCATTTTACCAAGAATAAAGTGAACCATAGAAAAGTAACATGGATAGAATCATTATTGTTGGAGGCAATCAATAATCTAGAAAACGGGAAATCTCCTGGTAATAATGGATTCCCAGTGGAATCTTAGAGACACTTTTTCACAAATGACTAAAGCCCATGTTACTTATGATCACAGCAGCTGTAGAGAAAAATAAACTTCCCCAGTCACTACTGTATGTTTGGCTACAATCACCCTAAAAAGAAAGACAAGGATTCATTGTCATGCCATACAGCACTTGAATGTGGATTACAAAATCATTGCTAAGGTATTGGCTATTTTGCATAGAAACATTAATAGAAAAGTTGATTCTCTCCGTTCAAGACTCTCCTATCAATGGGTAATTAGGAACTTTAATATACATTTTATGCTTCTTGGAGTCATGGCTGAACAAGGACATGGATAATAGACATCTAGCTGGTTTTTCTATGCATTGGCAGTACGGCAGAGTCCGATAAGATCGGGTGGGGGGGTCTCTTTTTTAACAACAGCTGGTGATCTCTAATATCAAGGAGGTTCTGCTCACCTGAGTTAGAATGCCCCATGATAAACTGTAGACCATACTATTTACCAAGATATTTTTTTCTGTATTTTTTGTAGCAGTCTATTTACAACCACATACCAATGCTGGCACTAAGACCGCACTAAACGAGCTCTATAGCAAAGAAGAAAATGACGGACGCTCCTAGTGGCCGGGGACTTTAACGCAAGCAAATTTAAATCGGTTTTAAACATGACTGTTTTGCTAGCACAGACTGAAATATGTTCCAGGATTCATCCAATGGCATTGAGGAGTCTGCAACGTCAGTCACCGGCTTCATCAAGAAGTGCATCAACAACGTCGTCCCCACATTGAGCGTACGTACAGTATACATCCCAAGCAGAAGCCATGGATTACAGGAAACATCCGCACTGGGCGAAAGGCTAGAGCTGCCGCTTTCAAGGAGCGGGACAATAATCTGGATACTTATAAGAAATCCCACTATGCCCGTCGACGAACCACTAAACAGGCAAAGCATCAATACAGGACTAAGATTGACCTGTACAAGACTGACTCTGACGCTTTGTCGGATGTGACAGGCGTTGCAAACTATTATGAAGGGAAACCCAGCCACGAGCTGCCCAGTGATGTGAATTTACCAAATTATCTAAATTCCTTCTATGCTCGCTTCCGTGCAAGCAACATTGAACCATGCATGAGAGCACCAGCTGTTGCGGATGACTGTGTGATCACGCTCTCCGTAGCCGATATGTGTAAGACCTTTAAACAGGTCAACATTCACAAAGCCACAGGGCCAGCTGCATTACCAGCATGTGTACTCAACGCATGCAGTTACCAACTGACAAGTGTCTTCACTGACATTTTCAACCTCTCCCTGACCAAGTCTGCAATCTCTTTCAAGCAGATCACCATAGTCCCTGTGCCAAAGAACGCGAAGGGAACCTGCCTAAATGACTACCACCATGTAGCACTCACATCTGTAGCCATGAAATGCTTTGAAAGACACATCAACACCATTATCCCAGAAACCCTAGACCCACTCAAATTCACATACTGCTCCAACAGATGCACAGATGACGCAATCGCTATTGCACTGCACTCTTCCCTTTCCCACCTGGACTAAAGTAACACCTACGTGAGAATGGTATTCATTGACTACAGCTCAGCATTCAACACCATAGTGCCCTCCAAGCTCATCACTAAACCATGGACCTTGGGACTAAACACCTCCCTCTGCACCTGGATCCTGTAGTTCCTGATGGACTGCCCCCAGCAGGTAAGGGTAGGCAACATCTGTCACGCTGATCCTCAATACTGGGGCCCTTCAGGGGTGCATTCTTAGTTCCGTCCTGTACTCCCTGTTCAACCACGACTGAGTGGCCGCGCACGATTCCAACACAATCATTAAGTTTGCAGATGACACAACGGTGATAGGCCTGATCACCGATGATGATGAGACAGCCTATAAGGAGGAGGTCTGAGAACTGGCAATGTGGTGCCAGGACAACAACCTCTCCCTCAACGTGATCAAGATAAAGGAGCTGATCGTGGACGACAGGAAAAGAAGGGCCAAACAGGCCCCCATTCTCATTGACAGGGCTGTAGTGGAACGGGTTGAGAGCTTCAAGTTCCTTGGTGTTCACATCACTAACAAACTACCATGGTCCAAACACACCAAGCCAGTGTTGAAGAGGGCACGACAATGCCTTTTCCCCCTCAGGAGACTGAAAAGATTTGACATGGGTCCCCAGATCCTCAAAAGTTCTACAGCTGCATCATCAAGAGCATCCTGACCAGTTGCATCACCACTTGGTATGGAAACTGCTCGGCATCCAACCGCAAGGCTCTACAGAGGGTAATGCGGATGGCCAAGTACATCACTGGGGCTGAGCTCCCTGCCATCCAGGACTTCAGAGGAAGGCCCTAAAGACTCCAACCACCCAAGTCATAGACTGTTCTCTATGCTACCGCACAGCAATCGGTACCGGAGCGCCATGTCTGGGACCAAAAGGCTCCTTAATAGCTTCTACCCCCAAGCCATAAGACTGCTGAACAGTTCATCAAATAGCTGTCCGGACTATTTACATTGACCCCTTTATTTTATTGTTATTATAATAATTGTTTGCATTTACTCTCTTGCACTGGCTCGATGTACATTCACTGGACCAATACAACACATTACTGAGCACCACTCTCCATATTTTCAAGAATAGTGGTGGCTGCATCATTCATCATGGTATGTGTTTGCTTGTAATCGTTCAGGACTGGGGAGTTTTTCAGGATAAAAAATAAACGGAATTGAGCTAAGCACAGGCAAAATCCTAGAGGAAAACCTGGTTCAGTCTGCTTTCCACCAGACACTGGGAGATGAATTCCCCTTTCAGCCGGCAATAACCTAAAACACAAGGCCAAATATGTACTGGAGTTGCTTACGAAGACGACATTAAATGTTCCTGAGTGGCCTAGTTACAGTTTTGACTTTAATCGGCTTGAAACTCTATGGCAAGACTTGAAAATGGCTGTCTAGCAATGATCAACAACCTACTTGACAGAGCTTGAATAATATAAAAAAGAATAATGTGCAAATATTTTACAATCCAGGTGTGCAAAACTCATAGAGATTTACTCAGAAAGACTCACAATTGTAAAAGTCAATAAATGTTAGAATCACTCTAACATTTATTGACTTGTGAATACTTATGTAAATAAGATATTTAAGTATTTCATTTTCAATACATTTGCAAAAAAATTTAAAAACATGTTTTCACTTTGTCATTGGGGGGCATTGTGTGTCGATGAGAAAAATATTGATTTTAATCCATTTTGAACTCAGGCTGTAACGCAACAAAATGTGGAAAAAGTCAAAGGATATGAATACTTTCTGAAGGCTCTTTACCTACATCGCTGCGGGAAGTAGGAGTGCTGGGGTGCTGCAGCTGGGGTGGTGAGATGGTGAAACTGCAGTAGAGGCAGTGGCCACGACCCTACAGAGCACCAAGGTGAGTGCACATGGCGCCCTCCATGGTGCTGATGTGCAGAGGGAACGGGTCAGGGAACTGACAGGTGAAAGCGTCGTGGAGGAGATGACAGACAAAGATTATATTAAAATACAATTTCACTTAGTGAATCATCCATTGACAACATCACAAGGTTAAAACACATTCAAAACATACATCATAATGTACCAATGACATGTAACACATGTAACAAGACCAACACAAATCAAATTATTAAAGGAAAATGATAACAATGATTCATTTACTAAGAATGATTCCGTCATGACCGATGTGACAGCATATCCGATGCAAATCAGCCTAAAAATGCCCAGAGACAGCACGTCCCCCAAAATGAGCAGAACTCCACCCCTCTATCACCATGGAGACTGTAGTGGTGGCGCCAGAAGCAGGAGAACTCAGGTAGAAGATTGGACCAGGAAGGGCTATGAATATCACCAAGACAAGAGAAACCATCATGGACACAGAAAAAAGAAGCACAACTCAACTGGATCCACAGTCCTTAGACTACATACCCACTGTATATATATATTTTTTAATTGTGTTACTGTTTTTTTCTTACTTTAGTTTAATTATAGAATTTTCTTAGCAAATATTTTCTTACTTACTTAAAAAAAAAAAATCTGCACTGTTGGTTAAGGTCTTGTAAGTAAGCATTTCACGGTAAGGTCTATAGCTATTGTATTCGGCGCATGTAACAAAAAAATAAAAAGGTGAAGAGTAAGTCAATAGAGGAAGTAAAGGAAATCTGGAGTTGATTACATTGACAAAGCTGTCACGGTGGAGGAGGCCTCCCACATCGTGATGGATGCAGACCTGGGAGAGACCAGGAGGGGGTGGAGGAAGGGGGGGGGGAGGTTTTGGGGAAGTAGAGAAAAGAACAAAGCAAGATGGAATGACGATGGAGCTTCCTGTAGTTGTATTGTGTTTTGGTGATGTCATGTCTAGCGGTAGGAATTATGTCTCCACTGCAGTTGATGTGTTATTTTAGGTCTATGTCTTTTTCTTCTTCACTGATCATCTACAACCGTCTGCTAGCCATAAATTGCCTTTTAAATGGTAATTGTAAATAATGTTGAGAAACAACATTAGAGCAAAACTTTTCTATACGTTCTGAAAGATCTTGACAGACATCAGATCAACACCTTAGTGGTGAAGCCATGTCTAGTAGTAAGAGGACAACAACAGATGAATCACCTTAGTGGTGAAATCATGTCTAGCAGTAAGAGGACAACAACAGATGAATCACCACGGCCAAACTCACTCACGCCGCACTCACTCACACCTTCACATACTTGCTTATGGTAGTCCATCATATTCAATGATGACTTCCACTTCTGAGTTAACGGTGAATTCTTTGTTGACTGTAGAGTTCAATCCAAGATCCGATGGCGCCTATGCAGTCTATGTTGGTGGGGGCAGGCATGGTTGTATGTCTCCTGAGCTGTTTTTTCTGTCTCTTTGTGGTCCTCTCCTCCTCCCACCTCTGCACACCACTCTGGCAGTGCTGCCACCAGGTGGAACGGTTGGCAGCAGCATCCTCTAGGACTGTGGGTTTGATGTTGCACTTCTTCAGCAACGTTTTCAGCTGTTCCTTATAGCGCTTCATCTGCCCCCCTATAGACCACTGGCCAACCATACCGGATCTTCCACGTCTAGCACTCCTGAGACATTATAATGACCAAGCCAGCACAGTTGGTATTGGGTGACCATGGCCTCTATACTCTTCCAGTTGGTCTCAGCAAGTTTTTCTGTATGGGGCACACGGTTGCACCAGGTGATTCCCAGGATGCTCTTCAGGCATCTTATGTGGAATCTCTCGAGCTGCTTGTTGAGGTGACTATAAGTGACCCAGACTTCACAGCTGTAAAGAAGTGTGGTGATGCAGATAGCTTGATAGATGGAGACTTTGGTGTGGAGGTGGAGATCCCTGTTTTGGAAGACCCTCTGTCTGAGTTTCCCGAAGGCAGCTGATGCTTGATCCTATTTTGAATTTCGAAGTCGATGCTGCAGTCCTCCGAGAGGATGCTGCCCTGGTATTTGAACTATTGCCAGTGGTTTGTGTTCAATGGTGAAGACAGGCATGGTGGGTGGAGGGCTGGATCTCCATTGACAGACCACCTCTGTCTTGGTGGTGTTGATAGACAGTCCCATCCTGCTATAGACCCTCACAGACGCTACAAGGATGGACTGAAGGTCTTCCGGAGTGTGGGCCACGAGCACAGTCATCAGCATACTGCAGCTCAAGAACCTGCTCCATCAAAACCTTGGTGGTTGCTTGGAGCCTCCTGATATTGAATAGGTTTCCAACCTGCCTGAAGTCCACCGCAACACCGCTGCTGTCCTCAAGCTCCTTATGGAGAAGCTGGGTGACACATAGGAGGAAGATTTTAAAGAGCACTGGTGCCAGCACACACCCCTGCCTCACAGTGATGCTTACTCCAAAGGGCACTGACTCCTGCCCTCCTATGACCACCCGAGCCATCATCCCATCATGGAACTGGCAAAGGATATTGACAAATTTGTCTGGACAGCCAAATTTGAGTAGAATGCCCTGTAGTAGTTCCCTGCTCACAGTGTTGAAGGCCTTGGAGAGGTCGACAAAGGCCATGAAAAGGTTGTGATGTTTTTCACGGCACTTCTGGAATTGTCGTGCTGTGAAAATCATGTTGACCGTACTCCTGTTCTTTCGTAAGCCACATTGTGAATCTGGCAGCAGATCCTCTGTGATGTTGTTAACCAGCCTGTGTAGCATCACCTTGGCCAGGACCTTGCCGGCAACAGCCAAAAGGGATATCCCCCGGCTGTTGCCGCAGATGGACTTGTCACCCTTGTTCTTATAGATGGTGACAATGTTTGCATCTCACCACTGTTTGGGGGATGATCTCCCCGTCCCAAACCTCAAAGATTTGCTGGTGAAGCGTTCAGGTGCAGAAGTAACCTCCCTTCTTAAACCTCTTACATCTACACGTTCCGCTAGCGGAACGTCTGCTCCAATATCCAATGATGGGCGGGGCGCGAAATACAAACTCCTCTAAAATCCGAAAACTTCAATATTTCAAACATATGACTATTTTACAGCTATTTAAAGATAAGACTCTCCTTTATCTAACCACACTGTCCGATTTCAAAAAGGCTTTACAGCGAAAGCAAAACATTAGATTATGTCAGCAGAGTACCCAGCCAGAAATAATCAGACACCCATTTTTCAAGCTAGCATATCATGTCACATAAACCCAAACCATAGCTAAATGCAGCACTAACCTTTTATGATCTTCATCAGATGACACACCTAGGACATTATGTTATACAATACATGCATGTCTGTTCAATCAAGTTCATATTTATATCAAAAACCAGCTTTTTACATTAGCATGTGACGTTCAGAACTAGCATTCCCACCGAACACTTCCGGTGATTTTACTAAATTACTCACGATAAACGTTCACAAAAAGCATAACAATTATTTTAAGAATTATAGATACAGAACTCCTCTATGCACTCGATATGTCCGATTTTAAAATAACTTTTCGGATGAAGCACATTTTGCAATAATCTAAGTACATAGCCCGGCATCACAGGGCTAGCTATTTAGACACCCAACAAGTTTAGCCTTCACCAAAATCACATTTCCTATAAGAAAAATGTTCTTACCTTGCTTGTTCTTCGTCAGAATACACTGCCAGGACTTCTACTTCAATAACAAATGTAGGTTTGGTCCCAAATAATCCATCGTTATGTTCCATCAAGACATTTTGTTCGTGCGTTCTAGACACTATCCCAACGCTAAATCTCGGCCACGAGCATGACGCAGAATTTGACAAAAAAATTCTAAATATTCCATTACCGTACTTCGAAGCATGTCAACCGCTGTTTAAAACCAATTTTTATGCAATTTATCTCGTAGAAAAGCGATAATATTCCGACCGGGAATCTGCCTGTCTGTATACTGAGGGAAAAACCGAAAGCCGGGGGCGGGGCGGGTCGCGAGCGTAAGGCTTAGTCCACTGAGTGACCACTTAGCTTTTGCTCTCGTGTGCTTCAGCCAGGGCTTTGAATTACGTCATTCCTGTTTTTCCCGGGCTCTGAGACTCCATTGGAGACGTGCGAAGTGTCACGTAACAGCAGAGATCCTGAGTTTTTGGAAGAGATGTCAAACAAAGAAAATAAAAGGTCTGACAGGGTACTTCCTGAACAGAAGCATCTCAGGTTTTTGCCTGCCATAGGAGTTCTGTTATACTCACAGACACCATTCAAACAGTTTCAGAAACTGTGGAGTGTTTTCTCTCCAAAGCTAATAATTATATGCATATTCTAGTTTCTGGGCAGGACTAATAATCAGATTAAATCGGGTACGTTTTTTATCCAGCCGTGAAAATACTGCCCCCTAGCCATAAGAGGTTAAGAAGCTCTGTCAGCTCCAGGAGTCATGCTGTTCATGAGGAAACGGCTGATAACACTTCTTGGAAGGTTAGCAAATGGTTGAGGTCTTGAATGGGTGGATGGACAGGCAGTTCTTCCAGGATGGAGTGGCCTGTAGGAGAATGCTGATTGAATAGTGCTTCAAAGTGGTCAGGCCACCTCATCAGGATCTGGTTTTGGTGGTTCAGCTCACCTCATCAGGATCTGGTTTTGGTGGTTCAGCCCACCTCATCAGGATCTAGTTTTGGTGGGTCAGCCCACCTCATCAGGATCTGGTTTTGTTGGTCAGCCCACCTCATCAGGATCTGGTTTGGTGGTTCGGCCCACCTCATCAGGATCTGGTTTTGGTGGTCAGCCCACCTCATCAGGATCTGGTTTTGGTGGTTCAACCCACCTCATCAGGTTCTGGTGTTGGTGGTTCAGCTCACCTCATCAGGATCTGGTTTTGGTGGTTCAGCCCACCTCATCAGGATCTGGTTTTGGTGGTCAGCCCACCTCATCAGGATCTGGTTTTGGTGGTTCAGCCCACCTCATCAGGATCTTGTTTTGGTGGTTCAGCCCAGCTCATCAGGATCTGGTTTTAATGGTCAGCCCACCTCATCAGGATCTGGTTTTGATGGTCAGCCCACCTCATCAGGATCTGGTTTTGGTGGTTCAGCCCACCTCATCAGGATCTGGTTTTGGTGGTCAGCCCACCTCATCAGGATCTGGTTTTGATGATCAGCTCACCTCATCAGGATCTGTTTTTTGTGGTTCAGCCCACCTCATCAGGATCTGGTTTTGGTGGTCAGCCCACCTCATCAGGATCTGGTTTTGGTGGTTCAGCCCACCTCATCAGGATCTTGTTTTGGTGGTTCAGCCCAGCTCATCAGGATCTGGTTTTAATGGTCAGCCCACCTCATCAGGATCTGGTTTTGATGGTCAGCCCACCTCATCAGGATCTGGTTTTGGTGGTTCAGCCCACCTCATCAGGATCTGGTTTTGGTGTTCAGCCTACCTCATCAGGATCTGGTTTTGATGGTCAGCTCACCTCATCAGGATCTGGTTTTGGTGGTTCAGCCCACCTCATCAGGATCTGGTTTTGGTGGTTCAACCCACCTCATCAGGATCTGGTTTTGGTCGTTCAGCCCACCTCATCAGGATCTGGTTTTGGTGGTTCAGCCCAGCTCATCAGGATCTGGTTTTAATGGTCAGCCCACCTCATCAGGATCTGGTTTTGATCGTCAGCCCACCTCATCAGGATCTGGTTTTGGTTATTCAGCCCACCTCATCAGGATCTGGTTTTGATCGTCAGCCCACCTCATCAGGATCTGGTTTTGATGGTCAGCCCACCTCATCAGGAACTGGTTTTGGTGGTTCAGCCCACCTCATCAGGATCTGGTTTTGGTGGTCAGCCAACCTCATCAGGATCTGGTTTTGATGGTCAGCTCATCTCATCAGGATCTGGTTTTGGTGGTTCAGCCCTCCTCATCAGGATCTGGTTTTGGTGGTCAGCCCACCTCATCAGGATCTGGTTTTGGTGGTTCAGCCCACCTCATCAGGATCTGTTTTTTGTCCTTCAAGCGAGTCAGACCATCAGCTGTTTTCATGGGGGTGATGGAGTGACTTCTAGGGCCATAGATAGCTTTAGTTGAGTTGTAGAAATTGTGCATGCCATTTTAGTCGGCATTAAATTTGGATTTCCTGTGCCTTATTCGTCCACCATTCATTCTGCATTGCACGCAAGTTTGTTTGCACTTCCTTGCG
Organism: Salmo trutta; assembly: GCF_901001165.1. NCBI lineage: Eukaryota > Metazoa > Chordata > Actinopteri > Salmoniformes > Salmonidae > Salmo > Salmo trutta. The sequence goes on along the minus strand of NC_042969.1, from coordinate 40,847,612 downwards.
CGATGCAAGCCATTGCTTGCGAAGGGTAGCAGATGTTGAGAGTTGCCCTGTGCATTTTGTGCATATTGTCAGGTAAGGTTGTGACGGTGTCAGAGTTCTCATCGAACCAGTCTTTATGTTTCCTACCTCTGTAGCCAATGGAGTGTGCAGCTACCTGATAGAGCACTGAGCTAATAGATGCCCACTTCTGGTTCATGTGGTCCTCTGCACTCAGAAGAGGCTCAGTCTCCCTCAGTCTTTCATCGAGAGAGCGTCGGAACTCGTCCCTTACTGCATCTTTCTCAAGCCAGAAACAGTGCAGACGCCTCTTACTGGACATCTGCAGGCATTGGGGAGGACGTATTCTCACCTGGAGTTTAGTCATTATCATACGGTGATCACGCGCACACACACACACACACAAAGTTAGGAATACAAGACAATGTACACTACACTAGACAGCTAAGGAGGAATCTAAGTGCAGTGAGTTTGACCTTTACTGCAATCAATGACCAAAAGAGCCCCCTTTGGCTTCATACGTGGAATGTTAGTAATACGTTTTCATAATTTAATCACTAATAAAAACAGTCAAAAGTTGTGTTATATTTCATTATCCTGTGATATACAGTGCCTTCGGAAAGTATTCAGACCCCTTGACTTTTCCAAAAAAATCACTTTACAACCTTATTCTAAAATGTATTAAATCGTTTTTTTCCCTCATCAATCTACACACACAACCAAATAATGACAAATCCAAAACAGGTTTTTTGAATTTTTTGCTAATTTCTAAACAATTTTATTTTACATTTACATAAGTATTCAGATCCTTTACTCAGTAAAGGCTTCTGTCTGGCCACTCTACCATAAAGGCCTGATTGTTGGGGTGCTGCAGAGATGGTTGTCCTTCTGGAAGGGTCTCCCATCTCTACAGAGGCACTCTGGAGCTCTGTCAGATAGACCATCGGGTTCTTGGTCACCTCCCTGACGAAGGCCCTTCTCCCTTGATTGCTCAGTGTGGCCAGGTGGCCAGCTCTAGAAAGAGTCTTGGTGGTTCCAAACTTATTCCATATAAGAATCGTGGAGGCCACTGTGTTCTTGGGGACCTTCACTGCTGCAGAGATGTTTTGGTACCCTTCCCCAGATCTGTGCCTCAACACAATCATGTCTCGGAGCTCTATGGACAATTCCTTCAATCTCATGGCTTTGTTTTTGGTCTGAATTACTTACGGAAATAAGGTATTTTGCTTTTTTTATTTGAATAAAAACGCAACATTTAAAAACATTTTTTTTGCTTTTTCATTATGGGGTATTGTCTGTAGATTGCTGAGGATTTTTAAAATCTATTAATACATTTTAGAATAAGGCTGTAACATAACAAAATGTGGAAAAAGTGAAGGGGTCTGAATACTTTCTGAAGACACTGTATGTAAAATGTAACATTGGGATGCAAGCTCAAAATGTAATACATTTCATCTCTATATCTGACATGGTCCAGGTGTCTTCTATTTACAAGCCCATAAACTTGTGTGTGAGGTGTATACTTTGTTTTCAAAGTAGATTTGTTTAAGAGGACCAATAAACACTCTGTGTGACCCTGATTTAGGCCACTACAGTAAAAGGTTAAAACAAAGTTGTTGATGATAAAGCAGCATATATTTTCCATAATAAAAGCCCTGCATATGAGGTAAAGGCGGAAAACTATAGGATGTTGAACATGCAGTTCAACAAAACGTTGCAGCAGTTAAATGAATCACTCACACAATAGTTTGTCTCCCTTAACATTGTACATCGGGTATGTTGTGAAACTGTCCATGATTATAAGAAGTGGTAGGTTAAATATACATTTCAGCTGAAACAGAAGAGCTGGTGGCCTGGGGTATAAATAGACATTTCAGCTGAAACAGAAGAGCTGGTGGCCTGGGGTATAAATAGACATTTCAGCGGAAACAGAAGAGCTGGTGGCCTGGGGTATAAATAGACATTTCAGCTGAAACAGAAGAGCTGGTGGCCTGGTGTTTAAACAGACATTTCAGCTGAAACAGAAGAGCTGGTGGCCTGGTGTTTAAACAGACATTTCAGCTGAAACAGAAGAGCTGGTGGTCTGGTGTTTAAACAGACATTTCAGCTGAAACAGAAGATCGAATCAAATCATATCAAATGTTATTTGTCACATGCGCTGAATACAACAGGTGTAGACCTTACAGTGAAACGCTTACTTACAAACCCACCCACTCAACATTGCAGATTTACTACCTGGTGTAGTCAGGGTGTTGTACTACCTGCTGTAGTCAGGGTGTTGTGCTACCTGGTGTAGTCAGGGTGTTGAACTACCTGGTGTAGTCAGGGTGTTGTACTACCTGCTGTAGTCAGGGTGTTGTGCTACCTGGTGTAGTCAGGGTGTTGAACTACCTGGTGTAGTCAGGGTGTTGTACTACCTGCTGTAGTCAGGGTGTTGTACTACCTGCTGTAGTCAGGGTGTTGAACTACCTGGTGTAGTCAGGGTGTTGTACTACCTGCTGTAGTCAGGGTGTTGTGCTACCTGGTGTAGTCAGGGTGTTGTACTACCTGGTGTAGTCAGGTGTTGTGCTACCTGGTGTAGTCAGGTGTTGTGCCCTGCCTTTGAATGTCAACTGGGAAAGAACAAAGGATGATAGAATGAGAGAGAGGCAGGATGTTGAATAGTTTATACTGCTTCATGGAACTGCCTGAGTTCAAATCATTAATGACTGTCTGAATCCCGCGACTGCTGTCAGGTATCATTCCAGTAGGAAGCTGATGCAGACTTTCCTTTCGCCTGCGTACCAAATGGCACCCTATTCCCTATATTGTGCACTACTTTTCAACCCATAGGGTTATGGTAAATAGTTGTTCACTCCATAGGGAATAGGCTGTCATTTAGGATGCATCCACTCTTTCATTGGAACAACCATAAGAACGTACTATGTTAGGAGGTTTCGGAAAGCTGTTAAACGATGATAACCTTGAAATCCTGAATATCCCATGATGCTTAGAGTTTTCAAAAATTGTCATCCTACAGTAGGAAGTAAAAGGGATACGGTGCTGCCGTCACAAACCGCTGTGGCCTATTTTTCACGATAGACACACTGATAAACTGTATTTGTATTCATGTGGAAGTATTTCTACTGGATGTTGAGAATGGAAAAACACGCCTAGATGATGAAACAGTCTGCTGCATTTGTGAATAGAAACAGTTCATATAGATATGTTACATTAACATATCAATGATAATCATTTAAACTGTGTGTGTGTGTGTCCAGTGTGTTTGTGTGTGTCCTGGAGGTGAGTGTGTACCAGGAACAGCAAATCCTCTTCTCCTCTCTTTTATTTTTTCCACATCAGCGCTTTTTAGAAAGACAGTCACTCCAGAGTGTCCTCTGTGAACCCACTGACTCACCTCCCCTCTCCCCCCAGGTCATACCGTCACCTGACTCCCATCAGTCCGTCCGTCCTACCGGCAGGTGCGTTGTTGCTGCACATAGATTTTCTTCAGTAGGGGTATTGGTGGAACAACGCGTTACGAAATCTTTTTTTTTTTTACAGACAATCTTACAGTCAAGGACCTCACACAAGTTCACAACAGATGTTTCACCTAGTCAGCTCAGGGATTTGAACCAGCGACTTTCCAGTTCCTGGCACAGCACTCTCAACCACTAGGCTACCTGCCACCGCTGTGGGGAGTTTGGTGGTGCTAGGAAGTAGAAAGAGGGGAGAGGAAGAAATGGCATGGGCAATCTGGAGGAGTAAGGGAGAGAGAGAGAGAGAGAGAGAGAGAGAGAGAGAGAGGGAGAGGGAGAGTGAGAGAGGGAGAGAGGGAGAGGGAGAGAGGGAGAGAGGGAGAGGAAGAAATGGCATGGGCAATCTGGAGGAGTGAGGGAGAGGGAGAGAGAGAGAGAGAGAGAGAGGGAGAGAGCGGGAGAGAGGGAGAGAGGGGAGAGGGAGAGCGGGAGAGAGGGAGAGGGGGAGGGGGAGAGGGAGAGAGGGAGAGGGGAGAGGATGATTGATACACAGCCAAACCAGGCTGAGGTATGGAAGTGTGTGTGTTTGTGTGTGTGCACAATACGGTATGTTACCGTATAGTATTTTACAGTATCCCATACTGTTACTGAATTTTATTCCCCTGTTGCTTTTACGATAACTTATAGCCAACTGACTGCTTGTAAGTTACCATAAAACAACAGTACAGTACATTACTGTAATCTTCTTAGGGTATAGTAATTGCACCGAATGAATGAATGAATGAATGAATGAATGAATGAATTAGTTAAATTCATTGAGAGAAGATGAGGTTTTGTATTTGACAGTATTTTACCATAATTGCATGTGATTGGTGGAAGCAGGTTTGCTGCTAGGTACTGTAATGTGTTTATATGTTACAGCACATCAATGAAGACCAGTCCTGAAGTCTTTGTAAAATAACACATTTTACATTTTTTTCTACTCAGAACATTCACAAATACAGTAACGCTTCGGGTCACACCTACTGAGTCACTGAGCAAAATAGCGCACAGCATCATCTGGATATGTACACAACAACAGTTCAACATTCCCCTTCTGCTACCATTTCTGTCAAGCCGTCTACAGCATAAATCCAACATATGGACCACACTGAATGCACTGCAACTGCCTCTGCAACGCAACGCTGCAAGGACAAACGCAGCGTTTTCATTGGAAATGTATGTAATTCTGGTGTATCAAAATGCAATGATGCTGTCGGTGTTTTCGAAGTGTAAGTGAACTGCTACTGTATTTTAAGTATAATATTTTATGATAAACTTCCAAAATACATCAAATATTTCCCAGCAGCTGAAAATGTTCCTACAGTGCAATGTTATTTACGGTCATTTGTATTTGTATTTATTCTGGATCTCAATTAGTTCCTGTCAAGGCAGCAGCTACTCTTCCTGGGGTTTATTATGGATCCCCATTAGTTCCTGCCAAGGCAGCAGCTACTCTTCCTGGGGTTTATTATGGATCCCCATTAATTCCTGCGAAGGCAGCAGCTACTCTTCCTGGGGTTTAATTATGGATCCCCATTAGTTCCTGCCAAGGCAGCAGCTACTCTTCCTGGGGTTTATTATGGATCCCCATTAGTTCCTGTCAGGGCAGCAGCTACTCTTCGTGGGGTCCGGCAGAATTAAGGCAGTTATACAATTTTAAAAACATTACAATATATTCATAACAGAATTCACAACACAATAAGTGTGTCCCCTCAGGCCTCCACTACCACGTAGATACAACACTAAATCCATGTGTACGTGTATATATAGTGTATAAGTTATCACTGGGCTCCCTAGTGGCTCAGTGGTCTAAGACACTGCATCTCACTGCAAAAAGGTGTCACTGTAGTACCTGGGTTGAATCCGGACTGTATCACAACTGGCTGTGATTGGGAGTACCAATAGGGCGGTGCACAATTGGCCCAGCATTGTCTGGGCTGGGGTAGGTCGTCAATGTAAGAAATAATTTGTTCTTAACTGACATGCATAGTTAAAATAATCAAACAAATGTGCCTGTGTTACATCGCTGTTCCTTAAGGTGTATTTTTACCTGCTTTTTAAATCTGATTCTACTGCTTGAATCTGTTACCTGATGTGGAATAGAGTTCCATGTAGTCATGGTTCTATGTAGTACTGTCCACCTCCCATAGTCTGTTCTGGACTTGGGGACTGTGAAGAGACCTCTGGTGGCTCGTGTTATGGGGTATGCATGGGTGTCTGTGCTGTGTGCCAGTAGTTTAAACAGACCTCTGGTGGCTCGTCTTATGGGGTATGCATGGGTGTCTGAGCTGTGTGCCAGTAGTTTAAACAGACCTCTGGTGGCTCGTCTTATGGGGTATGCATGGGTGTCTGAGCTGTGTTCTAGTAGTTTAAACAGACAGCTCAGTTCATTCAGCTTGTCAACACCTCATACAAAAACAAGTAATGAGGAAGTGTATCTCTCCTCCACTTTGAGCCAGGAGAGATTGACATGCATATCATTAATGTTAGCTCTCTGTGTACTTTTAAGGGACATTTGACATTTTCCCAAGTCCCTCTTTGTGGCACCTGACCACACTACTGAACAGTAGTCCAGTAATCTACTGCATTCAGATTATACAGTATGATACTGTTGATTATACAGTATGATACTGTTGATTATACAGTATTTTACCATGACAATTACAGGATTTGCTTTACAGTGTGTATATTTGTGTGTGTGCATGTGTACGTGTGTGTGTGTGTGTTTTTGTGTGTGTCTATACAGTATGTGTGAGTGTGTGTAGGACGAATCGTGATGCATGACAATACTCCCTGTTCATTACAATATGTTACTTTGTCCTTCCAGTGTGACCTCTCTCAGAGCCCCTAATTAAATATTTCACACTAAACATCACCCTTAATGACTTACCCTGTCTCAGCATGGCTTCATATGTGGGCATATATACAGTGCATTCTGAAAGCATTCAGACCCCTGGACTTTTTCCTCATTTTGTTACGTTACAGTCTTATTCTAAAATGAATTGAATAAAAAACATGTCCTCATCAATTTAAACACAATACCCCATAATGACATCACAATACCCCATAATGACATCACAATACCCCATAATAACATCACAATACCTCATAATGACATCACAATACCCCATAATGACATAACAATACCCCATAATGACAAAAAAGGTTTTGCAAATGTATTACAAATAAAAACTATTCAGAACTTTTTCTATGAGAATTGAAATTGAGCTCAGGTATATCGTGTTTCCATTAAACATCCTTGAGATGTTTCTACAACTTGATTGGAGTCCAACTGTGGTATATTTAATTGATTGAACATGATTTGGAAAGGCACACACCTGCCTATAGAAGGTCCCACATTTGACAGTGTATGTCAGAGCAAAAACCAAGCCATGATGTGAAAGGAATTGTCCGTTCCGCTCCGAAACAGGATTGTGTGGAGGCACAGATCTGGTGAAGGGTACCAAAACATTTCTGCAGCACTGAGGGTCCCCAAGAACAGCATGTCCTCCATTATTCTCAAATGGAAGAACTTTGGATTAATCAAGACTTTTCCTAGAGCTGGCCGCCCGGCCAAACTGAGCAATCGGGAGAGAAGGGCCTTGGTCAGGGAGGTGACCAAGCATCCAATGGTCCCTCTGACAAAGCTTCAGAGTTTCTCTGTGGAGATGGGAGAACCTTACAGAAGGACAACCATCTCTGCAGCACTCTACCAATCAGGCTTTTATGGTAGAGTGGCCAGACGGAAGCCCCTCTTCAGTAAAAGGCACATGACAGCCCGCTTGCAGTTTTCCAAAAGGCACCTAAAGACTCTCAGACCATGAGAAACAAGATTCTCTAGTCTAATGAAACCAAGATTGAACTCTTTGGCCTGAATGCCAAGCATCACGCCTGGAGAAAACCTGGCACAATCCCTACGGTGAAGCATGGTGGTGGCAGCATCATGCTGTGGGTATGTTTTTCAACAGCAGGGACTGGGAGACTAGTCAGGATCAAGGGAAAGATGAAAATAGCAAAGTACAAAGAGATCCTTGATGAAATCCTGCCCCAGAGCACTCAGGACCTCAGACTGGGACAAAGGCTCACCTCCCAACAGGACATCAACCCTAAGCACACAGCCAAGAGAATGCTTCGGCAGAAGTCTCAATGTCCTTGAGTGGCCCAGCCAGAGCTTGATCCAAAATCTCTGGAGAAACCTGAAAATAGCTGTGCAGCGGCACTCCCCATCCAACCTGACAGAGCTTGAGAGGATCTGCAGAGAAGAATTGGTGAAACTCCCCAAATACAGGTGTGCCGAGCTTGCAGTGTCATACCCAGGAAGACTCGATACTGTTATCGCTGCCAAAGGTGCTTTAACAAAGTACTGCGTAAAGTGTCTGAATACTTATGTAAATGTGATATTTACGTTTTTTTTTTTTTTTTTTTAAATTTGCTAAAATGTCTTAACCTGTTTTTGCTTTGTCATTATGGGGTATTGTGATGTCATTATAGGGTGTAGATTGATGACAGGGAAAAAAACAATTTCATCAATTTTAGAATAAGGCTGTAACGTAACAAAATGTGGGAAATTTTAAGGGGTCTGAATACTTTCCGAATGCACCGTATATTTTTGAGAGCTTGAGAAAAAAGGAAATCAACTCCAACTTGTCATCTATTTATTTACATTGTGGATAAGTTAGTATCGTCCTGTAGCCCTGGTGAAGGCTCTCTAGAATCACCAGCATATAATGGTGACGGTGAGAGAGGGGAAAAGAGAGCGAGAGGGGAGATAGGGCCTGGGGGAGAGGAAAGAGGAGAGAGAGAGTTGGAGAGAGGGTTTGGGTGAGAGGAGAGAGGAGAGGAGAGACAGAGGGGCTGGGTGAGAGGAGAGAGAGAGTTGGAGAGAGGGGTTGGGTGAGAAGAGAGAGGAGAGAGGAGAGGGGAGAGGAGAGACAGAGGGGCTGGGTGAGTGGAGAGAGGAGAGAGGAGAGGAGAGACAGAGGGGCTGGGTGAGAGGAGAGAGGAGAGAGAGAGTTGGAGAGAGGGGTTGGGTGAGAAGAGAGAGGAGAGAGGAGAGGGGAGAGGAGAGACAGAGGGGCTGGGTGAGTGGAGAGTGGAGAGAGGAGATAGGAGAGGAGAGACAGAGGGGCTGGGTGAGAGAAGAAAGGAGAGAGGAGAGAGGAGAGAGGAAAGGAGAGGAGAGACAGCGGGGCTGGGTGAGAGGAGAGGAGAGACAGAGTGGCTGGGTGAGAGGAGAGAAGAGAGGAGCGACAGAGGGGCTGGGTGAGAGGAGAGAGGAGAGGAGAGACACAGGGGCTGGGTGAAAGGAGAGAGGAGAGGAGAGACAGAGGGGCTGGGTGAGAGGAGAGATGAGAGGAGAGACAGAGGGGCTGGGTGAGAGGAGAGAGGAGAGGAGAGACAGAGGGGCTGGGTGAGAGGAGAGGAGAGGAGAGACAGAGGGGCTGGGTGAGAGGAGAGAGGAGAGGAGAGAGAGGGGCTGGGTGAGAGGAGAGGAGAGGAGAGGAGAGGAGAGGAGAGGAGAGGAGAGGAGAGACAGAGGTGCTGGGTGAGAGGAGAGAGGAGAGGAGAGGAGAGACAGAGGGGCTGGATGAGAGGCATCTTTGGATTGGCGTCTGGTCAAAACATATTTTTTGTCTTCAGAAAGTATTCACCCCCCTTGAATTTTTCAAAATGTTATTGTGTTACGTCAAAGTAAAATGTTGTTTTTTAGAATTGTTTTCAAAATATACAAAATTAAAAGTTCAAATGTATTCTACCCCTTTTTGTTCTACCCTTTTTATGCAACCCCTCTAACAAGTCACAGAATAAAAAAATATTTTAAAAATGTAACCTTTATTTAACTAGGCAAGTCAGTTAAGAACAAATTCTCATTTACAATGACTGCCTACCGGGGAACAGTGGGTTAATTGCCTTGTTCAGGGTTAGAACAACAGATTTTTTACCTTGTCAACTCAGAGATTCAATCCAGCATTACTAGGCCAACACTCACTAGGCTACATGCCAACCCCATAATAAGTTGCATTGAATCACTATGTGTGCAATTATAGTGGTCAACATTATTTTTTATGACTTCCTCATCTCTGAACACATACAATTATCTCTGTACTACACACACACACAATTATCTGTAAGATCCCTCAGTCGAGTAGTGAATTTCAAGGAGGTAGGTTTTCCAATGCCTCGTAAAAAAAGGCAGCTATTAACAGATTGGTAAAAATACACTGATCAAAAAATATAAACAAAATATGCAACTATTTCAAAGATTTTACTGAGTTACAGTTCATATAAGGAAATCAGTCAATTGAAATGAATTCATTTTTGCCCTAATCTATGTATTTCAAATGACTAGAAATACAGATATGCATCTTTTGGTCACAGATGCCTTAAAAAAAGTAGGGGCGTGGATCAGAAAACCAGTCAGTATCTGGTGTGACCACCATTTGCCTCGTGTAGCGCGACACATCTCCTTCACATAGAGTTGATCAGGCTGTTGATTGTGGCCTGTGGAATGTTGGCCCACTCCTCTTCAACGGCTGTGCGAAGTTGCTGGACATTGGCAGAAACTGGAACACGTTGTCGCACATGTCGATCCAGAGCATCCCAAACATGCTCAATTGGTGAGTATACAGGCCGTGGAAGAACTGGGACTTTTTCAGGTTCCAGGAATTGTGTACAGATCCTTGCGACATGGGGCCGTGCATTATCATGCCGAAACATGAGGTGAATGCGGCGGATGAATGGCACGATAATGGAACTCAGGATCTCATCACGGTATCTCTGTGCATTCAAATTGCCACCGATAAGTGCAGTTGTGTTCATCGTCCGTAGCTAATGCCTGCCCCATACCATAACCCCACCACCATGGGACATTAGCAAACCGCTCAACCCACACAACACTGTCTGCCATCTGCCCGGTACAGTTGAAACCGGGAATCATCCCGCGAAGAACACACTTTTGACCCCTGAACTGCAGTCAGGTCATGACCCTGTGACGAGCAAGCAGATGAGCTTCCCTTAGACGGTTTCTGACAGTGTGTGTAGTTTCATCAGCTGTCCGGGTGGCTGGTCTCAGATGACCCTGCGGGTGAAGAAGCTGGATGTGGAGTTCCTGGGCTGGTCTGCGATTGTGAGGCCGGTTGAACGTACTCCCAAATTCTCTAAAAGACGTTGGAGGCGGCTTATGGTAGATAAATTAACATATTTTTTGGGGGGCAACAGCTCTGGTGGACATTTCTGCAGTCAGCATGCCAATTGCACGTTTCCAATTTTTTTTGAGGCATCTGTGGCATTGCATTGTGTGACAAAACTGCCCATATTATCCCCAGCACAAGGTGCACTTGTGTAATGATCATGTTGTTTAATCAGATTCTTCATATGCCACACCTGTCAGGTGGATGGATTATCTTGGCAAAGGATAAATGCTCACTGACAGTGATGTAAACAAATTTGTGCACAAAATTAGAGCGAAATAAGCTTTCTGGGATCTTTTATATCAGCTCATGAAAAATGGGACTAACACTGTTGCATTTATATTTTTGTTCAGTATAAAAAAGAAGACACTGAAAGTCCCTTTGAACATGGTGAAGTTATTAATTGGGCTTTGGATAATGTATCAATACACCCACTCACTACAAAGATACAGAAGTCCTTTCAAACTCAGTTGCCGGAGAGGAAGGAAACCACTCAGGAATTTCACCATGAGGCCAATGGTCATTTTAAAACAGTTACAGAGTTTAATGGCTGCAAACAGGATCCGTTTTTTTATATAGATATTTAACAAGTGGGTATATTGATACCACTGGTGACTTTAGCATGGCAATTTTGATGGGGAAAACAACACTTTTGTTTTTTTTAGATGTATACCAACGAACAAACAATACATTAAAAATGTATTAAAAATACATCTAAACAATACATTAAACGCACAATAATGGTGAAAAAAAGGTGCTCACAATCTTTTAGGTTCTACATAAAGCTGTCCCAACGGTGGAGATTATCGCTGCATAAATAAATCTGTTTTCTTCTCCTTGTGTAACTGGATGAGAACATCAATAATAAAGAACGTCGACGAGGTTTGACTTTTGAACCACGAACAAAAATGTAAATAAATTAAATGTTTTTTTTTTAAATAAAGGGATCTGTGTTCCGCTAGCGGGTGAATTTCCAGGTCCAACTGGGGGGCGCGTTTGGTTTATCTTTTGGATTTATTTCTCCTACCATATCTATTGTGTTAAATTAATATATAAGATCGTAATATTAAACATTTAGGAAGATAGAAGTATCTTACATCTTGCTACAACAGAGCCTGGACTCAAACCTAGAATCTCTAGCAACAAAGCGCAGGTTCTTAGACCACTGCACCACTCGGGAGGCTCCTTTTCAATCTCTTTCTCTTTCTCTCTCCTCTCCCCTAGTCAACCCCTCTCTCTTTGCTCTCCCACCTCTCTATCTCTCCTCTCCCCTAGCTCCCCTCTGTCTCTCCTCCCCCTTCTCTCTCACTCCCCTAGCCCCTTCACTCTCCTCCCCCTTCTCTCTCTCCTCTCCCCTAGCCCCACTCTCACTTTTCCTCTCTCACTCTCCCCACTCTGCCCTCTCTCTATCTTCCTCTCTCTCCCTCCTCTCCCCTAGAACCTCTCTCTCAACTCTCCCTTAGCCCCTCTTTCTCTCTGCCTGTCTCTCTCCTCTCCCTAGATCCTCTCTCTCTTCCTCTCTCTCTCCTTTCCCTTAGACCATCTCTCTCTCTTCCTGTCTCTCTCTCCTTTGCCCTAGACCCTCTCTCTCTCTTCCACTCTCTCTCCTTTCCCCTAGACCCTCTCTATCTCTATCTCCCCTCTCTTCTTTCCTATCCCCCCAACTATATCTCTCTCCTCTCCCCCCTATTGGTAATCTCCTCTTCCCTAGCCCACCCCCTCTCTCTCCTCTTCCCTAGCCTTTTCCCTAGCCCCTTTCTCTCTCCTCTCCCCTAGCTCCTCTATCTCTCTCCACCTCTCTAGCCCCTCTTTCTCTCCCCCTCTCCCCCAGCCTCCACACTCTCTCTCTCTCTCTCTCCTCTCCGCCCTCTTTTTCTCTCTCCTCTCCCCTAACCCCCTCTCTCTCCCCGTTATCCCCCTCTCCCCCTCTCTCTTTCCTCTCCCCTAGTCAAACCCTTTCTCTCTCCTCTCCCCCTCTCGCTCTCTCTCTCCTTTTCTAGTTTTCCCGGTGTTGACCTTTTCTGCCTGCCCTGACCCTGAGCCTGTCTATCGTCCTGTACCTTTGCCCCACCTATCTGGATTACTGACCCCTGCCTGCCCTTGACCTGTCTTTTGGCTGCCCCTGTTGGATTAATAAACTGTTGTTACTTTGACGTTGTCTGCATCTGAGTCTTAAGTGAAACGTGATAGTACGAACTGGTCATGACTGGCCCAGCACACCCGGGCCATTTGTGCAACGCCATCTCCTCCCAGGGAGTCACCATCGGTAATCGCGGCCTTATGGAGGGGGTCCAAACATTGGTTGAACGCCATGACAGGACGTTGAACATTTTGCTGGAGCAATTCTGCATGTTGCCTGGGAGGCAGCCTACCACGGTGGTAACCCCACAGCCCCTCTGTAACTCAGCTATCAGCAACGCCATCTCATTGGTCACTCCACCTTCTCGGGAGCCCCGCTTAACTCCCCCGGAACGCTTGAATGGCGAGCCGAGCACCTGTCAGGCATTTCTAGCTCAGTGTGCCCTCAGCTTTGAGCTTCAGCCCTCCTCCTTCCCTTCGGATCACTCCAAGATAGCTTACCTTATCATGCTGGTGTCCAGGAGGGCTCTCACCTAGGCTACAGCTGTATGGGAACAACAGCCGTCCATATGCATTAGTCTGGAGGGGTTCGTGGGAGAAGTGAAGAATGTTTTTGATGCCCCGTTCTCCGGGAGAGAAGCTGCCCGGAAGCTAATCAAGCTTCGACAGGACTACTGCAGTGTGACAGACTATGAGGTGGGTTTCCGTACTTTGGCAGCGGACAGTGCTTGGAACCAGGAAGTGCTGTTGGATATGTTCCTGCACGGCATCTTGGATGAGGTCAAGGATGAGCTCGCGAGTTACCAACGGATCTCAATTCCCTCATCGCGTTGACCATCCATATCGATGGGCGATTACGGGAATGACAGAAGGAGAGAAATTTTGATTTCGCCCACACGTAGAGGGACTCCACCTTGCCTCCGAGTCATCCCGGAAGTTTACATTTTAGTCATTTAGCAGACACTCTTATCCAGAGCGACTTACAGTAGTGAATGCATACATTTCATACATTTTTTCCATACTGGTCCCCCATGGGAATTGAACCCATAACCCTGGCATTGCAAACACCATGCTCTGCCAACTGAGCCACACGGGACCTACAGCCCCTTACCGAGAGAACCCTGACCTCCCCCGAGAGTAGCCGAAGATGGTTGAGTCCCCGCTTCCCAAGCCTATGCAACTAGGCAGAACTGGGCTGTCGCGAGAGGAACGGCAATACAGGATCAACACAAAGAGTTGTCTGTATTGTGGGACTCTAGGTCATTTTGTGTCCACTTGTCCTTTAAAAGACCAGGTTCACCGGTAGGAGTGAGTACTCTGGTGGGCCATATAGAGAACTTTTCTGCTTCCCTTGCTCGCACCAGTTTTCATGCCATTCTGCTGTGGGGAAACTAGTCTAAATCTCTTCGGCTCGTCATTGACTCCTTCGCTGATGAGAGCTTTTTGGATGCTACCCTGGCTTCTGAGCTGAACATCCCCACTCAGCCCCTCTCAATTCCCATGGATGTTAGAGCGCTGGATGGGTGCTCTATAGGCCGGGTCACTCATAATACCACTCCCATCAACCTACGGGTGTCAGGGAATCACAGCGAAACGATTCAATTTCTGCTCATCAAGTCTCCTCAGATTCCCATGGTTTTGGGATTCTCCTGGCTCTTGTGACACAATCCCCTCATCAACTCATCTACATCATGGGCTGGAGTCCGTTCTGCCACGCCCATTGTCTGAAGTCAATGCAACCTGCAACGCAACGTCTTCCTGGGGGATCAGAAAGTGCCCTGGACCTCTCCGCCAACCCAGTGGAGTACCAGGACCTCCGGGACGTGTTCAGCAAGGCCTGGGCCACTTCGCTTCCACTGCACCGACCCTATGACTGCGAGCTGACCTTCTCCCTAGCACAATGCCGCCCCGGGGACATCTGTACTTTCTGTCGGGACCGTAGACAAAGGCTATGGAGACCTACATTGGTGACTCCCTAGCTGCAGGATTTATCCATCCCTTTTCCTCTCCCGCCGGCGCATGTCCCTGCTATGTCCCAGGCTCTGGTAAATGATGTTCTCCATGACATGTTGAACTGGTTCATCTTCGTCTACATTGATGACATCTTCATCTTCTCCCACTCCCCCCAAGAACACATGCGCCACATCCGGCAGGTTCCTCAACGCCGTCTGGAGAATCAGCTGTTTGTGAAGGTAGAGAATTGTGAGTTTCATCACTCCACCATCCCATCTGGGTTACATCATCTCTGCTGGGAGTGTCCAGATGGATCCCGGGAAGATGAGAGCTGTGTTGGATTGGCCCCAGACTATGTCCAGGGTGCAGCTGCAACTTTTCCTGGGGTTTGCCAACTTTTATCAGCCCTTTATCCGGGGTTACAGCACCCTGGCTTCCCCCCTGTCTGCACTCCCCACTACCAAGGTTCCGTTCACATGGTCCTCTGCCGCTGACCGGGCATTCCGGGACCTCAAACACTGCTTCACCACTGCTCCTATCTTGGTTCATCCTGACCCTTCCCGACCGTTACTTCGGATGTCAGATTGGGGGCGGTCCTGACCCAACGTTCTGCCCAGGACCTTAAGCTGCATTCCTGCGCCTTCTTCTCCCACTGCCTCAATACAATGGAGAAGAACGATGATCTGGGGAATCAGGAGCTTCTCGCGTGGAAGATAGCTTTTGAGGAATGGAGGCACTGGCTAGAAGGGGCGGAACATCCATTCATTGAGTGGACCGACCACAAAAACCTGGAGTATCTACGCACCGCCAAGCGCCTCAACTCCAGGCAAGCGAGATGGGCCTGCTGTTACCCAGGTTAACTTTTCTCTATCTTACCAGCTGGTGTCCAAGAATGTCAAGCTGGATGCCCTGTCTCACTGCTATAGCCCCACCTCATGCCTGGAGACGGCAGCTGGGGAAACAGGTCCCCAGCTAGGGAAACGGGTCCGGGAGGCGCAGCAGTCCCAGCTGAACCCTGGGGGGGGGGGCCCCGGATAACCGGATGTTTGTGCCTGACGCTGTCTGCTCCGCATTCCTGGGGTAGGCCCATTCCTCCAGGCATGCCTGCCACCCGGGCTCCCATCGGACCCTGGCCTTTGTGCTAAAATGCTTTTGGTGGCCTACTATGGTTCCAGATGTCGCTGTGTTTGTCACCGCATGCACGGTCTGTGGTCAGAACAAGACTCCTATGCAAGCTCCGGCTTGTCTTCTTCAACCACTGCCTGTCCATCACCGTCCCTGGTCCCACATATCCCTGGATTTTGTCACGGGTCTCCCCCTGTCTGAGGGCAAACCTGCCATCCTGACTGTGGTCGACCGGTTTACCAAAGCCGCCCACTTCATTCCTATCTCCAAACTACCCTTGGCCAAGGAGACGACCCAGTTCATTGTGCAGCACATCTTCTGGATTCATGGACTGCCCATAGACATGGTCTCTGACCGGGGTCCTCAGCTCTCGTCCCGGTTCTGGAAGGTATTCTGCACCCTCATTGGGTTGTCGGCCAGCCTGTTCTCTGGGTTCCACCCCCAGTCCAACAGCCAGTCAGAGCGGGCCAAACAGGACCTCGAGACTACTCTGCCATGGGCCTATCGCCATTTGAGTGTTCCCTGGGGTATCAGCCACCGGTCTTCCCTGAGCAGGAAGATGTCGGCATACCTTCTGCCCAGACTTTTTTTTTGTCCGCCGCTGTTTGTCCGCCGCTGTCGTCGTACCTGGAAGAGAACCCGGTCGGCCCTCCTCATGACCACCTCCAGGTATAGATGACAAGCGGACCGCCATAGGACCCCGGCTCCCCGGTATCATCTCGGGCAGAAGGTATGGACCCGGTCGGCCCTCCACAAGACCACCTCCAGGTATAGATGACAAGCGGATCGCCATAGGACCCCGGCTCCCCGGTATCATCTCGTGTAGAAGGAGTGGAATCCCGCAAACTCTCCCCCCGGTTTATCGGCCCATTTCCCATCTCCAAAATGATTACCCCTCTGCTGTTTGTCTTCTGTTGCCCTGTATCCTTCGTATACATCCCCCTTTTCACGTGACCAGAGTTAAACCCATGTCTCACAGCCCTTTGTCTCCTGTTTTGAGAAGTTGTGGTAGTTTGGTGGATTGGATCACCTAGAGTGCAACCAGTGGGTCCGCCTCCTTTATACCATGTTTCATGTAGGATGATGTCATGGAAAGGTCCTTCAGGAGGGGGTCTTGCAGGTCTGGGAGAGTATCTCGCTGGTCTGTGCCTTCTTGTTATTTGCCCAATGTTCGCAGGTCTGATGGAACCACAACCTTATTGGGTTATTAATGCAATACAGCCATAACAATTTACGTACAAATACTTAATACTTAGATGTTGATTTAGATAATTTCACAGGAATTAGATGGAGAAGAACAATGTACAGTGGCAAGACAAAGTATCTCTCTCTCTCCTTCTCAAATTATCTACATCTCCCTCTTTCAATTCAACTCAATTCAATTCAAAGGGCTTTATTGGCATGGGAAACATATGTTAACATTGCCAAAGCAAGTGAAGTAGATAATAAACACAATTGAAATAAACAATACAAATTAACAGTAAACATTACAAGAGTTCAAAAATAATAAGGACATTTCAAACGTCATCATATGTGCAAATAGTTGAAGTACAAAAGGGAAAATAAATAAATATACTTTGTCAAGAAAAATTATATGAACCCATTGGAATTACCTGGATTTCTGCATAACTTAGTCATAAAATGTGATCTGATCTTCATCTAAGTCACAACAATAGACAAACACAGTCTGCTTAAACTAATAACACACACATTATTGTATTTTTCTTGTCTATATTGAATACATCATTTAAACATTCACAGTGTAGGTTGGGAAAAGTATGTGAACCCCTTAGGCTAATGACTTTTTCAAAAGCTAATTGGAGTCATGAGTCAGCTAACCTGGAGTCCAATCAATGAGGTGAGATTGGAGATGTTGGTTAGAGCTGCCTTGCCCTTTAACAAACACTCGCAAAATGTGAGTTTCCTATTCACAAGAAGCATTGCCTAATGTGAACCATGCCTCGAACAAAAGAGGTCTCAGAAGGCCTAAAATTAAGAATTGTTGACTTGCATAAAGCTGGAAAGGGTTACAAAAGTATCTCTAAAAGCCTTGATGTTCATCAGTCCACGGTAAGACAAATTGTCAATAAATGGAGAAAGTTCAGCCCTGTTGCTACTCTCCCTAGGAGTGGCCGTCCTGCAAAGATGACAGCAAGAGCACAGCGCAGAATGCTCAATGAGCTTAAGAAGAATCCTAGTGTCAGCTAAAGACTTACAGTAATCTCTGGAACATGCTAACATCTCTGTTGACGAGTCTACGATACATAAAACACTAAACAAGTATGGTGTTCATGGGAGGACAACAGGGAAGAAGCCAATGATGTCCAAAAAAAACATTGCTGCACATCTGAAGTTGCAAAAGTGCACCTGGATGTTCCACAACGTTACTGGCAAAATATTCTGTGGACAGATGAAACTACAGTTGAGTTGTTTGGAAGGAACACACAACATTGTGTGGAGAAAAAAAGGCACAGTACACCAACCTCTTCCCAACTGTAAAGTATGGTGGACGGAGCATCATGGTTTGGATCTGCTTTGCTGCCTCAGGGTCTGAGCAGCTTGCTATCGTTGATGGAAAAATGAAATCCCAAGTTTATCAAGACATTTTGCAGGAGAATGTTAGGCTATCTGTCCACCAATTGAAACCTAACAGAAGTTGGATGACGAAACAGGACAACAACCCAAAACACAGAAGTAAATCAACAACAGAATGGCTTCAACAGAAGAAAATACGCCTTCTGGAGTGGCCCAGACAGAGTCCTGACCTCAACCCAATTGAGATGCTGTGGCATGACCTCAAGGAGCAATTCACACCCCTCATCCCAAGAATATTGCTGAATTGAAACAGTTTTTTAAAGAGGAATGGTTCAAAATTCCTCCTGGCCGTTGTGCAAGTCTAATCCACAACTAGAGAAAATGTTTGGTTGAGGTTATTACTGCCAAAGGAGGGTCAACCAGTCATTAAATCCAAGGATTCACATACTTTTCCCACCCTGCCTTGTGAGTGTTTACACTGTGTGTTCAATAAAGACATGAAAAGGTATAATTGTTTGTGTGTTATTAGTTTAAGCAGACTGTGTCTATTGCTGTGACCTAGATGGAAATCAGATCAAATGTTAATAAGACCAATTTATGCAGAAATCAAAGTATTTAAAAAGGGTTCACATACTTTTTCTTGCCATTGTATATACATTACAAGCAATATAGAAATAATACATGGTTAATATTTGCCATTTACGGTACTTCTGCTAGATCACATTTATCAATAAAAGCACTATTCGTAAAAAAAATAAATACATCTATTGTAATCAAGACATGGGTGAAATAAATCTTGAACAAATTTAAATAAAACAAGATTTGCATCACTATTGATGTTTGCTGCTTTGAACTGAACAAATTGGAACAAAGTATTTTAGGGAATTGATAAATGAGCCTCATTGAACACAAATTAAGGCCAGTCTACACACCACATGAAGGACAGCGTTTTACTGTGTGTGTTGCAAATGTATTTCTTGCACTTGATGCATGTGTACTGTGTCTTCCTGTCCATCTTGGGTCCACACACATCACAGCTGTAATGGTTGTCGTCGGGAATGGAGGACCAAAACGCAGCAGGAATGTGGATGCTCATCTTGTATTTATTTTAAATCAAGAGAACACCAAAATAACAAACAAAGAACGCACGAACAACAAAACAGTCTTGTCAGGCTCACACATGCAAAACAAGAAACAATCTCCCACAAACACTAAACCAAACACATACCCATATATAGGACTCTCAATCAGAGGCAACGAGAAAACACCTGCCTCCAATTGAGAGTCCAACCCCAATAAACTAGACATAGAAATACAAAAGACTAGAGACCACATAGAAATACAAACATAGAACATTACCCAAAAAACCCGGAAATAATCAATCAAACGCCCCTCTACAACACACACAAAACCCCTACCATACAAAACAAACATCCCTCTGCCACGTCCTGACCAAAATACTAAACAACTACTCCCTCTGCTGGTCAGGACGTGACAGTACCCCCCCCCCCTAAAGGTGCAGACCCCGGATGCACCTCATAAATAAAAAATAAAAAAAACAACAACAACAACAAAAAATCCCCCTAAACTAAAGGGAGGGAAGGGAGGGTGGCTGACGTCACCGACGGCACTTGTGCTACACCCCCCCTCCCCAACCCACCTATACAAGAGGTGGTTCTGGCTCCGACCTACTGTCCTCCAGAATGCAGACAGACTTGCTCAGTTTCGGGCCGTAGGGAGACTCCCCTCGTTCCGGATCGTAGGCAGACCTCTTCCGTTCCACACTGTAGGCAGACTCATTTGATACACAGTTAATCCTATTTAGTTCCGGATCGTCAACAGACTTACTTAGTTCCGGGTTGCTGATAGACTCCCTTGGTTCCGGGTCATAGGCAGACTGCCACGGTTCCGGGTCGCAGGCAGACTCCCTCGGTTCCGGGTCGCAGGCAGACTCCCTCGGTTCCGGGTCGCAGGCAGACTCCCTTGGTTCCGGGTCGCAGGCAGTCTCCCTCGGTTCCGGACTAGACACTGTTGCCGGATACTCTGGAATGCACACTGGTGCTGGATACTCTGGACTGCACACTGTTGCCGGATACACTGGACTGCACACTGTTGCCGGATACTCTGGACTGCACACTGTTGCCGGATACTCTGGACTGCACACAGTTGCCGGATACTCTGGACTGCACACTGTTGCCGGATACTCTGGACTGCACACTATTGCCGAACTCTCGAGGCTGGGCTGACGCACTGGAAGCCTGATGCGTGGTACTGGTACTGGATGTGCCAGTCTGGGGACACGCACCTCAGGGCTAGTGCGGGGAGCGGGAACAGGCCGAGTCGGACTGGGTTGACGCACTGGAAGCCTGATGCGTGGTGCTGGTACTGGAGGTATCAGCCTGGGAACACGCACCTCAGGGCTAGTGCGAGGAGCAGGAACAGGCTGTACTGGACTGGGCTGACTCATTGGAAACTTGATGCATGGTGCTGGTACTGGACGTGCCAGACTGGGGTTTCGCACTTCCGGGTCAGCACGAGAGACAGGAACTGGAAACACCGGGCCATGGAGGCGCACACGCGGTCTTGATCTTACCTCCTGCACAACCCGTCCTGGCTGGATGGAACTAGTAGCCCTGTACGAGCGGAGTGCTGGTACAGGGCGAACTGGGCTGTGCAGGGGCCTGATGGTTGCCGTGCGTAGAGCGGGAGTAGGGTAGCCTGGTCCTAGGAGGCGTACCGGCAAATAGACGTGCTGCGCAGGCATCCTCCTACCAGGCTGGATGCCCACTCTAGCACGGCATCTGCGAGGGGCTGGAATAACTCGCACCGGACTGTGCGTGCGTATGGGCGAGATTGTGCGCACTTCAGCAAAACATGGCGCCCTCCACTCCATACGCTTCTCCATATAAACACGGGGAGCTGGCTTAGGGCTCACCCTTGGCCCAGCCAAACTACCCGTGTGCCCCCCCCAAAAAAATTATTGGGGGTGCCTCTCGTGCTCTACCTTCCTCCCAGGCAGGTTGTCACAGTGGTCCAGTAATTGTTCCCATGTCCAGTCAATCTTAGACTCTAATACCTCCAGCAACCAGGATGCCATCTCCTCCCGAGCGCGCTGCTTCCTATAGTCCAGACCGAATTCCCTTGGCTCCTTTCTCCGCTGCTTGGTCCTTTTGTGGTGGGAGATTCTGTAATGGTTGTCGTCGGGAATGGAGGACCAAAACGCAGCAGGAATGTGGATGCTCATCTTGTATTTATTTTAAATCAAGAGAACACCAAAATAACAAACAAAGAACGCACGAACAACAAACAGTCTTGTCAGGCTTACACATGCAAAACAAGAAACAATCTCCCACAAACACTAAACCAAACACATACCCATATATAGGACTCTCAATCAGAGGCAACGAGAAAACACCTGCCTCCAATTGAGAGTCCAACCCCAATAAACTAGACATAGAAATAGAAAAGACTAGAGACCACATAGAAATACAAACATAGAACATTACCCAAAAACCCGGAAATAATAAATCAAACGACCCTCTACAACACACACAAAACCCATACCATACAAAACAAACATCCCTCTGCCACGTCTTGACCAAAATACTAAACAACTACTCCCTCTGCTGGTCAGGACGTGACAGCAGTGCTTCTTCTTGTTGCTACTGGCTGCAATCTACAATAATGAAAACAAGAATTGTACTAACATCCCACTCACATATATAGTTACAGCAGGCCAAGGTAGAAGAGTCAGACATTGTTGGTTCTGTGGGTCGGGCGGATGGGGCACCAGCCTCCTCCTCCTCCTCCTGAATCCTCCTCATGATGGCTGCAGAAGCTGGGGTCCTTGGGATATGTTCCCTCCTCTGGATTTGAGGTCTTACCAATGCCTTGCCCAGCTCCTTGAGAAAGAGCCGTCTCCTCTGGAGCTTCCCTCTGTTCCAATCTGGGTTCAACGCCATCCAGATGACAAATGACAGATTCTCACATCCAAATGCAGCGTACTCATGAGTACCACATTTTGCCTTTCTTCGGCATGTATGACACTAGGGACGTGTCGGCCGTGAACACAAACTTAGAGGAATTGATAGGCCTGTTCTGTGTATTCAACAGCTGAGAGGTGGGGGCTCTGGCTTGTTTTTTCATACTGTTCCTACCATCATCAGCTTCCTCTTGAGGAGATCCTGTCCCAGCTTGTGCAAAGTAAAAAAGTTATCACGTGATGTTGTGGCCACAGTGTCCCTGTGTCACGTCCAGGACAACCTGCATCCCTTGGATCTTCTCAGGGGCTCCTCCATCTGGCTTCCCCGTATACACGTGCAAGTTTCACGAATATGATGAAGCAGCATCACAGGCAGCCCAGATCTTGATTCCATATTTTGCGGGTCTAGACGGTATGTACTGCCTGAAGGGGCAGCGGCCCCTAAATGTTATAAGCTGCCCATCAAAAATCATAACGTTGGGCCCAGGGTTGTAAAACAGGGGAGGGCGGTCCACCCACTTGTCCCACACTGACCTGATTGCAGCTAGCTTGTCTCTCTGCTGCCGAGCTGGTTTGGTGTTTCGGTTAACGAAGCGGATAATCCTGGAAATAATATGTTTTCCAGAGACATTGTTTCATGGAAAAGTTCTCTGTCCGTTTTTGCATCTCACAGGGATTCTTTGGATTTCCCATTGGATCTGAAAACACCAGCAACAATAAGAACCCCAAAGTATGCATGTAAACGAGTTTGGTCCATCTCTCTCCAAAAACACCACTTCCCTCCAAATTAGTCCAGTCCAGAATGATTTTCTGGATGGTGTCTGGGTTGATCAGTTCAAAAGAAAACTTTCTGTCCTGCTCATGAGTAACCAAAATCCGCGTCGGCCCTGGTTGCATCCTCATCACATTGGACAGCCATGCTGGGTGGCTCATTCCTTGGGCAAGAAGACCATTCAATTTCGATATTTTTTGACATACATATTTCTCCTCCTGCTGTCTGCTGATGAGCTGGTTGCTGACGGGCTGGTCCTGGAGCCTCTCATCCTCTTCTTCCAACTCACTATCAGACTCTGAATTTACAGAGACATGATCCTCATATTCTGAAAAGTCTTCATCTTCCAAAGTGGAAGACGCTCCTTCCACACCAGCTTCTCTCTCTGCAAAAATAATTTCTAAGGCCCTCTGAGCAGAGATTATTTTTGCTATACTGATTGATTGTGGTAAGAAGCCACACAAGCAAAGCTATTTATTTGTTGTGTCCCTCCCCCAATTTGCAATTGGCTGGGATAGAGTGTGGGAAAATACTTAACTCTTTACAATGTATTGAAATAATGTATTGAAATAACATTGTGCAGGTTCCCGCAAGACACTGTGTAGTTTCACAGACCACAAAGGGTAAAGAGTGTGAGAAAAACAAGAGACAGGAAGACAGACAGGGAGGCAGACAGGTTCTTGGTGCTATTTTGAAACAGCAGACCCAGGGAGGAGGAAGACAGTGAAGGCACACAGCAAACCTTTATATAATTTTTACTTGTTTTCACCTACAAACACACTTTTATTACCCTCGGGTCCAGTGGACCAGAACACCACATATGTAATATTAATGTGTAGGGGGGTCCAGTGGACCAGAACACCACATATGTAATATAAATGTGTAGGGGGGTCCAGTGGACCAGAACACCACATATGTAATATAAATGTGTAGGGGGGTCCAGTGGACCAGAACACCACATATGTAATATAAATGTGTAGGGGGGTCCAGTGGACCAGAACACCACATATGTAATATTAATGTGTAGGGGGGTCCAGTGGACCAGAACACCACATATGTAATATAAATGTGTAGGGGGGTCCAGTGGACCAGAACACCACATATGTAATATAAATGTGTAGGGGGGTCCAGTGGACCAGAACACCACATATGTAATATAAATGTGTAGGGGGGTCCAGTGGACCAGAACACCACATATGTAATATAAATGTGTAGGGGGGTCCAGTGGACCAGAACACCACATATGTAATATTAATGTGTAGGTGGGTCCAGTGGACCAGAACACCACATATGTAAGATAAATATGTAGGGAGGTCCAGTGGACCAGAACACCACATATGTAATATAAATGTGTAGGGGGGTCCAGTGTTCACTCAATGAAAATGTGTTATTTTACATGTTCTTCACAGAAAATGAGGCCAATGAGTCTCAGGTTCAAACAATAATTAATTGTATAATTTTTATTTTAGTAAGCATTGAAAATGTGTCCCACAAACCCGAATCCCACACAAGGGTTAAGTATTTAAGCCTACGCAAGGTCAATGATGACCAGCCAACGGCGCTGTAGAGATCACAATGATGTGTTAGACGTTTTTGATCTGTAATGAACCTGAGGGCTGCATGATACACTGAATCAAGTGTTCTCAGGGTAGTGGCTGAGGCCTGCATATATATAACATCACTAAAATCTAAAACCGCCAGTAATGTACATCGTACCAGCTCATTCCTGGCCTCCAAAAGAAAAACAAGCCTTTTGCTGGTAATAAAAACCTATTCTCAACTTGAGCTTCCTTATCAAGTTCTCCACATGAATAGTGAAGCTCAGCTTGTCATCCACCCACACTCCCAAATATTTGTACACTTTGACATGCTCTATAGTATGTCTCTCCAATGTAGCAATGACATGATTAGTAACATGCCTGGCATTTGTTAATACCATACATTTTGTTTTACCTGAAATTTTGATTCCATACAGATTATTTTGTAATAAATTCTCTTTGGGAATTTTCAAATGATAAACGGGTACCACTTGAATAAAGAACACTGTCATCTGCATAAAAATTAACTTCAGCTGTTTCAATGTGTAACGGCTGTCGTAGGAGAGAGAGGACCAAGGCGCAGCGGGTTGCGTGCTCATCATTAATAATTTATTAAAGAAACGTGAACACGGAAAACAAGAACACAAAGAAACGACAGACCGACAGTTTCACAGGCTACAATAATAACAGCAGTGCGAAATACAACTACCCACAACTAACAAACAAAACACATCCCTATATATAGGACTCTCAATCAAATGCAACTACAAACACCTGCCTCCAATTGAGAGTCCAACACCCAATTACCTAACATAGAAAATACTAAACTAGAAAGAACATAGAAATACAAAAACATAGAACATAACCCAAAACCCGGAAATAATAAATCAAACACCCTTCTAAACAAACCACCACCCCGAACCACATAAAACAAATACCCTCTGCCACGTCCTGACCAAACTACAATAACAAATAACCCCTATACTGGTCAGGACGTGACACAATGTGATCCCCAATGTTGTTGATATGCAAAAGGAACATAATCTGTTTCAATGTGATCTCCAATGTTGTTGATATGCAAAAAGAACAATAGTGGACCCAAAATAGAACCTTGCGGAACCTTGCGGGTTCTAGATCATCAGGGCCAGAGGATTTATTTCTATCATTTTCTTTCAGGGATTTACGCACTTCTGAAACAGTGAAGGATGAGAAGGAGAACCTGGTGAAGGAGTGCACAGGGGTGTCAGGTAAATTCACAGGAGGCTCAATTATACCTTTGACCTTTTCAAATAAACTGCCTGCATCTCAGTTACAAGCTGTGTGTCGCTCAAGAATTGTTTTGGGAAGCTGTGTATCTGTTTTTTGCACTCCAAACCTTTCACTTTCTTAAATGATCAGAAGGAGATTTGGTCTGCTTTCAGTTTTTAAGGTCAAAGCAACACCCAGATTTCAAAGACATTTAAAAGCCATCCAATCATCCACCGAACCACACTCTCTCGCCCACATAGCATTTCGCTTTAGCCCGCATAGCATTTCGCTTTAGCTCACATAGCATTTCGCTTTAGCTCACATAGCATTTCGCTTTAGCCCACATAGCATTTCGCTTTAGCCCACATAGCATTTCACTTTAGCTCACATAGCATTTCGCTTTAGCCCACATTGCATTTCGTTTTAGCCCACATAGCATTTCGTTCCCTTATGATTTGAATAAATTAATCAGTAAACCAAGGGTTCTCTCTGCCCTTAATACTGGATGTTCTCTGTCTCTCTCTCTCTCTCTCTCTCCCTCGCTCTCTCTCTCTTTCCTCTCCTTACCCCCCCACCCACCTCCCTCTCTCCTCCTCTGTCTCTCCTCTCTCCTCTTTCCCAGCCTCCCCCCACCTGTCTCTCAATTCAATTCAAAGGGACTTTTTTGGCATGGGAAACAGATATTTACATTGACAAAGAAAAAACAAAGAAAAAAAACCTATCAGACATGAATAATATCCCCCTAGAGTCAGCTGCATTAATAATATCCCCCGTAGAGTCAATTGAAGTACCCATGCGTCATTTTGAATTTTGAATAGCTCTCCCTATGTTGATGCTAGAGACGTATAGAGGCTGCAGCTCATATATATATATATACATTATTATTATTATTTATTTTATATATTTTTTTTTATACCTACCGGGGTCCAAAAATTCAAAATGAAATGGCTACATGGTCAATTTGATAACAAATAAAAAACAATTCCATACGTTAGCTTGGTAGATCTCAAGATCTAAGAGCTTAGACACATTAAAAGTAAACACACATGACAAGTTTTAAGAGAATAACAAAGTTTTAAAGTATTACATTTAGCCATCTTAAGGATTAGCCCCTTTTAAAAAAAAATGTTTATCCTAAAATGCAATACCCAAATCTAACTGCCTGTAGCTCAGGCCCTGAAGCAAGGATATGCATATTCTTGGTACCATTTGAAAAGAAATACTTTGAAGTTTATGGAAATGTGAAAGGAATGTAGTAGAATATAACACAATAGATCTGGTAAAAGTTAATTCAACCAAAAACCAACCGTTCTTTTGTATTTTTTTGTACCATCATGTTTGAAATGCAAGAGAAAGGTCATAATGTATTAATCCAGCCCAGGTGCTATTTATATTTTGGCCACTAGATGGCAGAAGTGGATGTGCAAAATTTTAGACTGATCCAATGAACCATTGCATTTCTGTTCAACATGTTGTATCAAGACTGTCCAAATGTGCCTAACTTGTTTATTCTTAATTACTTTTTATGTTCAAAATTGTGCACTCTCCTCAAACAATAGCATGGTATTATTTCACTGTAATAGCTACTGTAAACTGGACAGTGCAGTTAGATTAATAAGAATTTAAGCTTTCTGCCAATATCAGATATGTCTATATCCTGGGAAATGTTCTGTTACTGACAACCTCATGCTAATTGCATTAGCCTACGTTAGCTCAACCGTCCCGTGGAAGGGACACCGATCCTGAAGAAAATGAAGTATAGCATTCAAATGTTACATAAGCTATGTACAGTGTTGTGACAAAGTACAAATAGTACAATGTACATATGACAGGGAAAATAAATAGGCAGATCATTTTAGGTTATATTTCCATTGGTGTTTCTGACCCACTGGTTAACCTTGTGTGGTAGCAGGTCACACATGTTGCTGCTGGAATGGCACACTGTGGCATTTCACCTATCAGGTACAGGAGTTTTTCAAAATGTTATTTGTATTCAAATCGAATCAAATCAAATTGTACTAGTCACATGCACCGAATACAAACAGGTGTAGACCTTACAGTGAAATGCTTACTTATGAGCCCCTAATCAACAATTAAAAAATAATAAGAATAAATACAAATAAGAATAAGAAATCATAGTAAACAAGTAATTAAAGAGCAGCAGTAAAATAACAATAGTGAGATTATATACAGGGGGGTACTGGTACAGTGTCAATGTGCAGGGGCACCGGTTAGTCGAGGTAATTGAGGTAATGTACACATGTAGGTAGAGTTATTAAATTGACTATGCATAGATGATAATAACAGAGAGTAGCAGCAGTGTATATGAGGGGAAGGGGGGAGGATGGGGGGCAATGCAAATAGTCTGGGTACCCATTTGATTAGATGTTCAGGAATCTAATGGCTTGGGGTTAGAAGATGTTTAGAAGCCTCTTGGACCTAGACTTGGCGCTCCGGTACAGCTTGCCGTGCGGTAGCAGAGAGAACATTCTATGACTAAGGTGGCTGGAGTCTTTGACAATTTGTAGGGCCTTCCTCTGATACCGCCAGATATAGAGGTCCTGGATGGCAGGAAGCTTTGCCCCAGTGATATACTGGGCCATACGCACGACCCTATGTAGTACCTTGTGGTCGGAGGCCCGAGCAGTTGCCATACCAGGCAGTGATACAACTGGTCAGGATGCTCTTGATGCTGCAGCTTCAGAAACGTTTGAGGATCTGAGGACCCATGCCAAATCTTTTCAGTCTCCTGAGGGGGAATAGGTTTTGTCGTGCCCTCTTCACGACTGTCCTGGTGGGCTTGGACCATGATAGTTTGTTGGTGATGTGGATACCAACGAACTTGAAGGTATCAACCTGCTCCACTACAGCCTCGTCGATGAGAATGGTGGCGTGCTCGGTCCTCTTTTTCCTGTAGTCCAAAATCATCTCCTTAGTCTTGGTTATGTTGAGGGATAGGTTGTTATTCTGGCACCACCCGGCCAGGTCTCTGACCTCCTCCCTATAGGCTGTCTCGTCGTTGTCGGTGATCAAACTTAACCTCTTAGTGACCCCTTAACATGCGAATCCCATTAGCGAATCGATTTGACAACAGCCAGTGAAATAGCAGAGCGCCAAATTCAAAACAACAAAAATCTCATAATTCAAATTTCTCACACATACAAGTATTATACACCATTTTAAAGATAAAATTCTCCTTAATCCAACCACAGTGTCCGATTTCAAAAAGGCTTTACAGCGAAAGCATAGCATTAGATTATGTTAGGACAGCACCTAAACAAGAAAAAACACACAGCCATTTTCCAAGCAAGGAGAGGCGTCACTGTCACGGCTGTAGGGCACAGGGCGCGTGACAAAGTCCGCCAGGGGAAAAACACATTCCCAAAATAAGCGCACTGGGAAAAAAGCGCACGGGGCGCAGCCCGGCAATATAATGGACAATAACAGTGAAAGAGCAGCTTACACTCGCATCAGTCCTGAGTGGACAATAAACAATCCCGCACGAGAACCCCAACTGAAAATACACACTAAATAACCCCCAACTAATGACAAACACAAAACAGGTGCGGGATAGACAGACAAAACCAAAAGAGACAGAAACAACGATCGGTGGCAGCTAATAGGCCCGCGATGACGACCGCCGAGCGCCGCCCGACCGAGGAGTATCACCTTCGTTAGATACTGTGACAGTCACAAAAACCAGAAATACAGCTAAAATTAATCACTAACCTTTGATGATCTTCATCAGATGGCACTCATAGGACTTCATGTTACACAATACATGCATGTTTTGTTCGATAAGGTTCATATTTATATCCAAAAATCTCAGTTTACATTGGCGCGTAATGTTCAGTAATGTTTTGCCTCCAAAACCAACAGTGATTTTGCAGAGAGCCACATCAATTTACAGAAATAATTATCATAAACTTTGACAAAATATACAAGTGTTATGCACAGAATTATAGATACACTTCTCCTTAATGCAACCGCTGTGTCAGATTTCAAAAAAGCTTCACGGTGAAAGCACACATTTGCAATAATCTGAATACGGCGCTCAGACAACAACAACAAGCCAAACAGAAACCCGCCATCTTGGAGTCAACAAAACTCAGAAATAGTATTATAAATATTCACTTACCTTTGATGATCTTCATCAGAATGCACTCCCAGGAATCCCAGTTCAACAATAAATATTTGTTTTGTTCGATAAACTTCATCTTTATGTCGAAATACCTCCATTGTTTTGCGTGTTAGGTTCACTATTCCAGGCGCGTGCTTGCTAATTCCAGACGAAAAGTCAAAAAACGTATACTACAGTTTGTAGAATCATGTCAAACGATGTATAGAATCAATCTTTAGTTTGTTTTTAACATAAATCTTCAATAAAATTCCAACCGGACGATTCCTTTCTCTTTAGGAATGAAGATGAAGTCAGCTCGCTCCCAAGGCTGAGCGCGTGACTGAACTCATGCCTTATGCTGGGACACCTGGTTCCAGGAGCTCTTGTTCGCTCCATATTCACAGTAAAAGCCTGAACAACGTTCTAAAGACTGTTGACATCTAGTGGAAGCCTTAGGAAGTGCAACATGACCCCATTAACACTACAAATTGGATAGGGATTCACTTGAAAAACTACAAGCCTCAGATTTCACACTTCCTGGTTGGATTTTTCTCAGGTTTTTGCCTGCCATATGAGTTCTGTTATACTCAAAGACATAATTCAAACCGTTTTAGAAACTTCAGAGTGTTTTCTATCCAAATCTACTAATAATATGCAAATATTTATATGCAAATATGCAAATATTTTAATATGCATATCCTACGTTCTGAGCCAGAGTAGTAGGCAGTTTACTCTGGGCACGTTTTTCATCTGGACGTGAAAATACTGCCCCATATCCCAAAGAGGTTTTAATGATGTTTGGTGTTGGAGTCGTGCCTGGCCATGCAGTCGTGGGTGAACAGGGAGTACAGTAGGGGACTGAGCATGCACCCTTGGGGGGGGCTCCAGTTTTGAGAATCAGCATGGCAGATGTGTTGCTACCTACCCTCACCACCTCGGGGCGGCCTGTCAGGAAGTCCAGGATCCAGTTGCAGAGGGAACCATCAACCTTTTCAACCAACATACAGAGGAGAATAGGTACGTGCTTGACAGATTTATAGCATGCAATAACTTCTATGGGCTAGGTGGGACGTTAGCGTCCCATTCTATTCAACAGCCAGTGGAATCACATGGCGCGAAATACAAATACCTCAAAAATGCAATAATTTCAATATTTCAAACATATGACTATTTTACACCATTTGAAAGATAAGACTCTCGTTAATCTAACCACATTGTCCAATTTCAAAAAGGCTTTACAGCGAAAGCAAAACATTAGATTATGTTAGGAGAGTACATAGCCACAAATAATCACACAACCATTTTTCAAGCAAGCATATATGTCACAAAAACCAAAAACACAGCTAAATGCAGCACTAAAAGCTATTTTAAAATCGGACACCGCGATTGCATAAAGGAGGTCTGTATCTATAATTCTTAAAATAATTGTTATGTTTTTTGTGGACGTTTATCGTGAGTAATTTAGTAAATTCACCGGAAGTGTTCGGTGGGAATGCTAATCACATTAAAATAGCTTTTCGGCGAAAGCACATTTTGCAATATTCTGAGTACATCGCTCAGCCATCACGGCTAGCTAATTTGACACCCGCCAAGTTCGAGGCAACCTAAACTCAGAATTACTATTAGAAAAATTGGATTACCTTTGCTGTTCTTCATCATAATGCACTCCCAGGACTGCTACTTCCACAAGAAATTGTTCCAAATAATCCATAGTTATGTGCAAATACCCCCGTTTTGTTTGTGCGTTCAGGTCACTATCCAAAGGGTAATGCGTGAGCGCATTTTGAGACAAAAAAATTCAAAATGTTCCATTACCGTACTTAGAAGCATGTCAAAAGCTGTTTAAAATCAAATGTTATGGTATTTTTCTCATAAAATAGCGATAATATTCCAACCGGACAATACTGTATTCATTCAAAGAGGAAAAGAAAAATGGCGAGGTCTCGTGAATGCGCATTTCCATTCCCTTTGTCCTCAGGCAGACCACTGACAAACTGAGTTACTATGCTTTGCCCAGAGACAGGAGATGCCCCAATCCGCTTTCTGGCGGCTTTAGAGAGCCAATGGAAGCCTTAGAAAGTGCAACATAACCCCACGGATACTGTAGTTTCGATAGACAAGCAAAAGGAGAACTACAAAATCGCAGACAGGCCACTTCCTACTTGGAATCTTCTCAGGTTTTTGCCTGCCATATGAGTTCTGTTATACTCACAGACACCATTCAAACAGTTTTAGAAACTTTAGAGTGTTTTATATCCACATCTACTAATAATATGCATATTCTCGTTTCTGGGCAAGAGTAGTAACCAGTTTAAATCGGGTACGTTTTTTATTCGGCCGTGAAAATACTGCCCCCTAGCCCAGACAGGTTAAATTGTGTGGCAGCTATGAAACAGCACTGCGGGGCTTGTTTGTACTGACTTGGTGGTGTACATGTAACCTATAGCCTGTTTTAGAGAAATGTCATCATCGAAAATTGTAAGAGATTTTATTCAATCAAATTTCTTTCGAATGTATTCATAAAGCCCTTTTTACATCAGCAGATGAAATGCAGATGTGGAAAGCACGGTGACTAGGAAAAACTCCCTCAAAAGACAGGAACCTGGGAAGAAACCTAGAGAAGAACCAGGCTCTGAGCGGTTGCCAGTCCTCTTCTGGCTGTACCGGGTGGAGATATAAGAGTGCATGGCCGTTTAAGGCCAGGTTGTTCTTTAAGATGTTCAAATGTTCATAGATGGCCAGCAGGGTCAAATAATAATTACAGTGGTTGTAGAGGGTGCAACAGGTCAGTACCTCAGGAGTAAATGTCAGTTAGCTTTTCATAGCCAAAGATTCAGAGGTCAAGACAGCAGGTGCGGTAGAGAGAGCGAGAGAGTCGAAAACAGCAGGTCCGGGACAAGGTAGCACGTCCGGTGAACAGGTCAGGATTCATTAGTCGCAGGCAGAACAGTTGAAATTGGAGAAGCAGCACAACCAGGTGGACTGGGGACAGCCAGGAGTTATCAGGCCAGGAAGTCCTGAAGTATGATCCTAGGGCTTAGGTCATCCGGTAGAGGAGGGAGAGACGGAGAGAAAGAGTTTTAGACAGAGCATAGTTCATTTCACACAGGACACCAGATAAGACAGGAGAATTACACCAGACATAACAGACTGACCCTAACCCCCGGCACATAGACTATTGCAGCCTGGATACTGGAGGCTAAGACACTGTTGCCCTGTCCGACGATACCCTCCGGACAGGGCCAACCAGACAGGATATAACCCCACTCACTTAAACAAAGCACAGCCCCCACACCACTCCAGGGATATCAACTGACCACCAACTTACTACCCTGAGACAAGGCTGAGTATAGACACGATGATCCTCTCCACCACAAGAGTGCGAGGAATCGCAAAAAGCAGACAGTCAAGTCTGTGACTCAACCGACTCAAGTTGTGCACCCCTCCTAGGCACAGCATGGAAGATCACTAGTAAGCCAGTGACCCTTTAATAAGGTCAGAGGCAGTGAATCCTAATGGAGAGAGTGGAGCCGGCCAGGCAGAAACAGCAAGGGTAGTTTGTCGCTCCAGTGCCTTGCCAGTCTCCTTCGCACCCCTGGGCCAAACTACACTCAATCATACACTGAAGAGATGTGTCTTCAGTAAAGACTTTCAGGTCGAGACCGAGTCTGCGTCTCTCACATTGATAGGCAGATCATTCCATAAAAATGGAGCTCTATAGGAGAAAGCCCTGCCTCCAGCTGTTTGCTTAGACATTCTAGGGACAATAAGGAGGCCTGCGTCTTGTGACCGTAGCGTACGTGTAGGTATGTACGGCAGGACCAAATCAGAGAGATAGGTTGGAGCAAGTCCATGTAATACTTTTAGGTTAGCATTAACTTCTATGGGCTACGTGGGACGCTAGCGTCCCACCTGCGGGACACAGCCAGTGAAATATCAGGTCAGCAAATTCAAAACAACAAAATGTCATAATTCAAATTTCTCAAACATACAACTATTTTACACCATTTTAAAGATACACCTGTCCTTAATCCAACCACATTGTCCGATTTCAAAAAGGCTTTACGGCGAAAGCATAAAGTTAGATTATGTTAGGACAGTGCCAACACAAGAAAAACCACACAGCCATTTTCCAAGCAGGAGAGGGGTCACAAAAACCAGAAATACAGCTAAAATGAAGCACTAACCTTTGACAATCTTCATCAGATGACACTCCTAGGACTCAATGTTACACAATACATGTATGTTTTGTTCGATAAAGTTCATATTATATCCAAAAAACCCATTTTACATTGGCGCGTGATGTTCAGAAAATATTTTGCCTCCTATACTGCCGGTGAATCAGCACAAAAATTTACAAAAATACTCATCATAAACGTTGATAAAATATTAAACTGTTATTCTAAGAATTATAGATGAACATCTCCTTTATGCAACCGCTGTGACAGATTTCAAAAAAGCTTCATGGGGAAAGCGCACTTTGCAATAATCTGAGTACGGCGCTCAGAAAAAGACATCAAGCAATACAGATACCCGCCATTTTGGAGTCATCTAAAATCATAAATACCATTACAAATATTCACTTACTTTTGATGATCTTCATCAGAAGGCACTTCCAGGAATCCCAGGTCCACAATAAATTTTGTTTTGTTCGATAAAGTCCATAATTTATGTCCAAATACCTCCTTGTTGTTTGCGCATTCAGTAAGCTACTCCAAATGTAGGAAGCACGCCGAAAATTTCATGACAAAAAGTTATATTTACGTTCATTGAAACATGTCAAACGTTGTAAAGCATCAAACTTTAGGGCTTTTTTAACATAAAACTTCAGTAATATTCCAACCGGACGATTCCAATGTCTTGAAAAACGTTATGGAACACAGCTACCCCTCACGTGAACGTGCATAATTGAGGCCATGCCATTCTCTCGGTCATCAGACTCCAGGAGGTCTTGTTTGCTCTCTGTTGACTGCAAAAGCCTGAAACACGTTCTAAAGACTGTTGACATCTAGTGGAAGCCTTAGGAAGTGCAAATTGAACCCTAAGTCACTGTATCCTGAATAGGCCCAACCTTGAAAAACTACAATCCACTTCCTGGTTGGATTTTTTCTCAGGTTTTTGCCTGCCACATTAATTCTGTTATACTCACAGACATCATTCAAACAGTTTTAGAAACTTCACAGTGTTTTCTATCCAAATCTACTAATAATATGCAAATATTTATATGCAAATATGTAAATGTTTTAATATGCATATCCTACGTTCTGAGCCAGAGTAGTAGGCAGTTTAATTTGTGTACCTCATTCATCCAAACTACTCAATACTGCCCCCGGGCCCAGAAAGGTTAAACCCTTCAAATTAACCCTAGTCTTAACAGGAAGCCAGTGTAGAGAGGCTAGCACTGGAGTAATATGATCACATTTTGGGGATTTAGTCAAGATTCTAGCAGCCTTGTTTAGCATCAACTCAATTTTATTTAGTTCTTCATATGGGTAGCCGGCAAGTAGAGCATTGCAGTTGTCTAATCTAGAAGTGACAAAAGCATGAATTAACTTTTCTGCATCATTTTTGGACAAAAAGTTTCTTATTTTTGCAATAATTTCGAAGATGGAATGAAGCTGTCCTTGAAATATTCTTGATATGTTCGTCAAAGGTGAGATCAGTGTCCAGAGCAACGCCCAGGTCCTTCACAGTTCTATTTGAGATGACTGTACAAAAAACAAAATGTCATATTCAATCAAGACCTAGAACACCATCTCTGTTTTGTCCTAGTTTATAAGTAAAACATTTGCAGCCATCCACTTCCTTATGTCTGAAACGCAGGCTTCCAGGACAGGCAATTTTGGGGCTTCAACATGTTTCATTGAAATTTACTGCTGTGTGTCATCCGCATAACATAGCAGTGAAAGTTGACATTGTGTTTCCTAATGACATCACCGAGAAGTAGAAGATATAGTGAAAACAATAGTGGTCCTAAAACGGAACCTTGAGGAATGCCGTAACTTACAATTGATTTGTCAGAGGTAAAACCATCCACAGAGACAAACTGATATCTTTCCGACAGATAAGATCTAAACCAGGCCAGAACTTGTCCGTGAAGACCAATTTGGGTTTCCAATCTCTCCAAAAGAATGTGGT
This sequence comes from Salmo trutta, assembly GCF_901001165.1. NCBI lineage: Eukaryota > Metazoa > Chordata > Actinopteri > Salmoniformes > Salmonidae > Salmo > Salmo trutta. Next base: position 40,811,435 of record NC_042969.1, on the reverse strand, counting down.
GATCGATGGTATCAAAAGCAGCACTAAGGTCTAGTAGCACAAGGACAGATGCAGAGCCTTGGTCTAACACAATTAACTTCTATGGGCTATTTGGGACCACCTGCGGGACACAGCCAGTGAAATATCAGGGCGGCAAATTCAAAAACAACAAAATGTCATAATTCAACTTTATCAAACATACAACTATTTTACACCATTTTAAAGATACACTTCTCCTTGATGTAACCACATTGTCCGGCTTCAAAAAGGCTTTACAGCGAAAGCAAAACATTAGATTATGTTAGGAGAGTACATAGACAAAAATAATCACACAGCCATTTTCCAAGCAAGCATATATGTCACAAAAACCCAAAACACAGCTAAATGAAGCACTAACCTTTAATGATCTTCATCAGATGAAACTCCGAGGACATTATGTTATACAACACATGCATGTTTTGTTCAATCAAGTTCATATTTGTATACAAAAACAGCTTTTTACATTGGCATGTGATGTTCAGAACATGCATTCCCACCCAAAACTTCCGGTGAATTTACTAAATTACTCATCATAAACGTTGACAAAATACATAACAATTATTTTAAGAATTATAGAGACAGAACTCCTTTATGCAATCGCTATGTCAGATTTTAAAATAGCTTTTCGGCGAAAGCACATTTTGCAATATTCTGAGTACATAGCTCAGCCATCAGGGCTAGCTAATTTGACACCCGCCAAGTTCGGAGCACACTAAACTCAAAATTACTATTAGAAAAATGGTATTACCTTTGCTGATCTTCGTCAGAATGCACTCCCAGGACTGCTACTTCCACAAGAAATGTTGTTTTTGTTCCAAATAATCCATAGTTATGTCCAAATACCTCCGTTTTGTTCGTGTGTTCAGGTCACTATCCAAAGGGTAATGAGCGAGCGCATTTCGAGACCAAAAAATTCAAAATGTACCATTACCGTACTTAGAAGCATGTCAAACGCTGTTTAAAATCCATTTTTATGGTATTTTTCTCGTAAAATAGCGATAATATTCCAACCGGACAATACTGTATTCATTCAAAAAGGAAAATAAAAAACAGCGTGCTCACGTGGATGCAAATATCCAATCTCTTTGTCACCAGGCAGACCACTGACAGACTGAGCTACTATACTCTGCCCAGAGACAGAAGACGCCTCAATCCACTTTCTGAAGGCTTTAGAGAGCCAATGGAAGCCTTAGAAAGTGCTACGTAATCCCACAGATACTATAGTTTCGATAGAGAATCAAAAGAAGAACTACAAATTCTCAGACAGGCCACTTCCTGCTTGGAATTTTCTCAGGTTTTTGCCTGCCATATGAGTTCTGTTATACTCACAGACACCATTCAAACAGTTTTAGAAACTTCAGAGTGTTTTCTATCCAAATCTACGAATAATATGCATATTCTCATTTCTGGGCAAGAGTAGTAACCAGTTTAAATTTGGTATGTTTTTTCATCCGGCCGTGAAAATACTGCCCCCTATCCCAAACAGGTTAGTCTTTCCGACAGATAAGATCTAAACCAGGCCAGAACTTGTCCGTGAAGACCAATTTGGGTTTCCAATCTCTCCAAAAGAATGTGGTGATCGATGGTATCAAAAGCAGCACTAAGGTCTAGGAGCACGAGGACAGATGCAGAGCCTCAGTCTGACGCCATTAAAAGGTCATTGACCACCTCCACAAGTGCAGTCTCAGTGCTATAAAACCAGACGGAAGCATTTTGGATACATTTTTTCTTCAGGAAGGCAGTGAGTTGCTGCGCAACAGCTTTTTCTAACATTTTTGAGCGGAGTAGGCCGATAGTCCGTAATTTGCTTTCTAATGATCATGATCTTTTCATCAAAGAAGTTCATGAATTTTTCACTGCTGAAGTGAAAGCTATCCTCTCTTGCTGAATGCTGCTTTTTAGTTAGCTTCACGACAGTATCAAAAATACATTCTGGAAAAACAGGATGATCGAGCAGCGGTGATGGCTATTCGATATTACACGGTACTGTCTTTCCAAAAGAAAGACTAGTTTGGTGGAGTGCCATTTCCGTTCCAATTTTCTGGAGGGTTATTCGGGTATTTGCTGTATACCAGGGAGGACATTTCTTGTGACATATGTTTTTTGTTTTTAGGGTTGCATCTAGAGTATTACGCAAGGTTACATTTAGATCCTCAGTTAGATGGTTAACTGATTTTTGTACTCCGACGTCCTTGGGTAGGTGTAGAGAGTCTGGACGGGCATCATTTATAGATCCTTGGTTGGGGTCTGAGCAGAGTATTTGTTGTAATTGCAAACTTAACAAAATGGTGGTCCAATTGGACAGGATTATGAGGTAAAAAATTAAGATCCACAATATTTATTCCACGGACAAAACTAGGTTCAGAGTATGACTGTGGCAGTGAGTAGGTCCGGAGACATGTTGGACAAAACCCACTGAGTCGATAATGGCTCCGAAAGCCTTTTGGAGTGGGTCTGTGGACTTTTCCATGTTAATATTAAAGTCACCAAAAATGTGAATATTATCTGCCATGACTACAAGGTCCAATAGGAAGGAAGAACACTGTATACTGGAACGCTGTATACTGCCCAGGAGGCCTGTAAACAGTAGCTATAAAAAGTGATTGATTAGGCTGCATAGATTTCATGACTAGAAGGTCAAAATATGAAATAGCAGTAATTTGTTTTCTTACATTGACATTTTATGTTATAAATGTTAGTAACACCTCTGCCTTTGTGGAATACGTGGGGGTTGTGTTCACTAGTGTAACCAGGAGATGAGGCCTCATTTAACACACTAAATTCCTCAGCTTGAGCCATGCTTCAGTCAGCCCAATCACATCAAGATTATGATCAGTGATTAGTTCATTGACTATGAGTCGATTGGAAGTGAGGGATCTAACATTAAGTAGCCCTATTTTTAGATGTGAGATATCACAATCTCTTTCAATAATGACTGGAATGGAGGAGGTCTTTATTCCAGTGAGATTGCTAAGGCGAACAACGCCACATTTTTGTTTTGCCCAACCTAGATCGAGGCACAGACACGGTTTCAATGGGGATAGCTGAGCTGACTACACTGACTTTGCTATTGGCAGACTCCACTAAGCTTGCTCACAGCCTGCTGCCTGGCCTGCACCCTATCGCATTGTGGAGCTGTCTATGTTGATAGATAAGATGAGAGCACCCCTCCAGCAAGGATGGAGTCTGTCTTCAGATTAGTCTTAACGTCGGTAGCCCTGCCCCCTGGTAAACGGTGCATGATCGCTGGATGATTCTTTTTAAGTCTAATATTGAGGGTAATGGAGTCGCCAATGAAAAGGGTTTTCTATTTTTCAGAGCTAATGGTGGGAGGCTTCGGTGGCTCAGACCTCGTAGTGGGTGGAGGAGAGACGTATGAAGGCTCGGCCTCTGACTCCGACCTATTGCTTAATGGGGAGAACCGGTTGAAAGTTTCTATTGGTTGAATGAGCGGTACTGGAAGGGCATGCCGACAGCATTTCTTTCCAGAAGCCTTGAGATAGTTGTCCGGCTACAGGACTGTGCAGGGGATTTATACTACTACAGTATCTGTACATACTGGGGACACATCTGCTCATCTGAAGCTGGGCTTGCAAAACGGCTATCCTCCCCATAAAGCTACAGTTCTCCTGTATATTATGAGTACAGCGACTGCAATTAGAAGGCATCATGTTAATGTTACTACTTAGCTTTGGCTGGTGGAGGTCCTGTAGAACCATGTCCAGATAATGCGTCCGGGGTGAAGAAGTTGAATGAAAAAAACAACAAACAAACAAAAAAAGTTTGGCAGATAGCAAAGTAGCAACAAACAGCACAGCAATACTGAGACAAGTCCAGAAGTTGAGGGCGGAGCGATTGATTCGTGTTAGTTTATCCTGATGATGGAGTTGGAGTATATTGCCTGCTTACGTGCACCCATTGAAAGAGCTTTCGTTGTCAGTTTATGTGTTTAGTTTAGTTAAGTTTATTAATTCGACCATTTTAAAAAACAAGCACACGTAAAACTTAAAAGCCATACATGCACATGAATAAAATCATCGAGGATAACACACAATAAAGTCTGGGACTTATTTCCATGGTCCTCTTGAGACAAGATGGCTAGACAAGATCGAACACAGTATGGCAGTGAAATAATAAAACAAAAACATAAAATAAGAACATCTATCTCATCATTCCAGTTACATCATAGGGGTTATTCATATGGGCACAGAGGACATCAAACATATTTTTACTTTATTTTTAAAGCTGTCCAGCGAGGACGTTGTTTTTATAGGCAGAGGCAACTCATTCCATTCTGAGGCTCCAGTATACAAGAAAGTACCCAGCATTCCTCCTGAACCTGTATAAGCACACATCAGCAACACCTGATCTGGTGCTGTGAATTTGTGCATCCCTAACACGAGGAAAGTAATCACTTAGATACCTGAGCGCAGGAACATAAATACTCCCGTAAACCAAACCTAGTCTAATCTGGGAAGCCCTAGCCTCAACAGGCAGCCAGTTTAGTTCCTGAAGCAGCTCCTGCCTATGTGAGTACGTGGACTCACCTTCAATACTACCCTGATCAACTTATTCTGGGCTATCTGGAGCTTCCCCTTTATAAGTTTAGATAAGCCCCCAAACCAGGAAGTACAAGCATAGTCAAAATGGAATTGAATGAGGGCAGTAGCTAGCACTTTCATGGAGTCCTTATCAAGCAGCTTGGACTTTCTAGCCAAAAACATAGTCCTAGCATTAACCTTCCCTAGCACCTTATTGGCCATGCTCACACCTCCCAAGTTTCCATCAAGGATACATCCCAGGTAGCTAACAGAGGTTTTAGAAGTCAGCACCTCACCCCCTAACTCCACTCTGATTTCAGATGACCTACACAATTTAGGTCTGGATCCAAAAATAATTGCTTCAGTTTTCCCTAAGTGCAGAGATAGCTTATTATCTCCAAGTCATTTGCTAATGTTAGTAAGCTCTGTGCTAAGTATGCTCTCCAACATAGTTTTACTTTTGTGAGACACCAGGAGTGTAGAGTCATCCGCATAAAGAAAAAGACTGCAAGAACAAGCATATTTCATATCATTAATATACAATAAAAACAGCAGAGGCCCAAGCACGCTCCCCTGCGGAACGCCACAACTCATTGGTTTTGCCTGTGACAGTGAATCATTAACCTCTACTACTTGCTCCCTTCCTGATAAATAGGACTCTACCCAGCCTAGAGGGATATTGCTTAACCTCTCTGGGGTATGTGGGACGAACTCGTCCCACCTACGTAACAGCTACTGAAATTCCAGTGGCGCGATTTTTGAATCGTTAGAAATACTATTACTTCAATTTCTCAAACATATGACTATTTTACAGCTATTTAAAGACAAGAATCTCGTTAATCTAACCCCACTGTCCGATTTCAAAAAGGCTTTACAACGAAAGCAAAACATTAGATTATGTCAGCAGAGTGCCCAGCCAGAAATAATCAGACAGCCATTTTTCAAGCTAGCATATCATGTCACATAAACCCAAACCACAGCTAAATGCAGCACTAACCTTTGATGATCTTCATCAGATGACACACCTAGGACATTGTGTTATACAATACATGCATGTCTGTTCAATCAAGTTCATATTTATATCAAAAAACAGCTTTTTGCATTAGCATGTGACGTTCAGAAAAAGCATAACCCCCGCAAACTTCCGTTGAATTTACTAACAGTTTGCTAAATTACTCATGATAAACGTTCACAAAAAGCATAACAATTATTTTAAGAATTATAGATACATTACTCCTCTATGCACTCGATATGTCCGATTTTAAAATAGCTTTTCGGATGAAGCACATTTTGCAATAATCTAAGTACATAGCCCGGCATTACAGGGCTAGCTATTTAGATACCCACCCAGGTCAGCCTCCACCAAAATCACATTTCCTATAAGAAAAATGTTCTTACCTTGCTTGTTCTTCATCAGAATACACTGCCAGGACTTCTACTTCAATAACAAATGTTGGTTTGGTCCCAAATAATCCATCGTTATATCCAAACAGCGACGTTTTGTTCGTGAGTTCCAGACACTATCAGAATGCTTCTTCACGGTCCCGCGCATGGCGCATTGGCGTGTCAAAAATGTCTAAATATTCCATTACCGTACTTCGAAGCATGTCAACCGCTGTTTAAAACCAATTTTTATGCCATTTAACTCGTAGATTAGTGATAATATTCCGACCGGGAGTATGCATTGAGCCTAAACAGCCGAATAAAATTTCTCCTCAGGAGCGACTCATGCACGCGCCTCATTCAAAGGTCCTCGGAGCAGCCACTTACAAAAGGTGATAATGTGTTTCAGCCTGAGGTTCCCTCGTAAACCTTCAGTTATTTCCCGGGCTCTGAGAGCCTATCGGAGCCCTGGGAATTGTCACGTTACAGCTAAGATCCTTACTTTTCAATAAAAAGATGCAAGACGCACGACTCCTTGTCAGACAGGGTACTTCCTGCTTGAAACCTTGTCAGGTTTTTGCCTGCCATAGGAGTTCTGTTATACTCACAGACACCATTCAAACAGTTTTAGAAAATTCAGAGTGTTTTCTATCCAAACCTGAACAATAATATGCATATTCTAGCTTCTGAGTTGGTGTAGGAGGCAGTTAAAAATGGGAACATATTTTTTCCAAAATTCTCAATACTGCCCCCTAGCCCAGACAGGTTAACCCCAGTGCCTCCAGTTTGGAGATTAGGAGAGTGGTTAACTGTATCAAAGGCCTTCTGTAGGTCAAGCAGTACCATTCCACACAGATTTCCCTCCTCAATCACTTTCCTGATGAAGTCAGTCAAGTAAAGCAGACATGAATCAGTGGAGTATGTTTTTCTAAAACCCGATTGAAAATCATACATTAGAAGCTGTTTGTTAACATATTCAAACATTTGCTCATGTACAATTCTCTCCAGGATCTTTGATGTTACACAGAGGATAGATACAGGCCTATAATTGTCAGGGTCAGACTTTATCCCCTTCTTATACAGAGGTATAACTTTAGCATGTTTCATGTCCCTGGGAAAGGTGCCTTGTTCAAGAGAGAGATTAACAATATGCGTAATACAAGGGCCAATTTGCTCAGCAGAATCTATTTGAAACCTTGCAGGAATATTATCCAAGCCTCTGGCTTTGGACCATCTAAGCTCTGCCAGCATACTGACTATTTTGTCTGCTGCTTCCTTTGCAAAAGAAAACGAGTTTGGCTGAACCCCTAACTCTACATAATACTTCTTGACTTGGTTGCTTCCATACAAACCAGAACTGATGGGCAGCTTGCTAACCAGTTTGCTGGCAACAGAAGTAAAAAAAAGAGTTGAATTCATTGGCAACCTCTGCTTTTTCATATACCATCTCCCCTTTGATGTTCAGTCCAGTACTGTTTAGTTTGTTTTTGGCAGTACTACTACAGCCTAGTTCCTTAAATGATTTCCAAAGCTTTTTGGGGTCATTTTTGTTTTCAATTATTTTCTCAGCAAAGTAACCCCTCTTAGCTTCATCCATCCTGCTCTGTGCTTCATTTCTGTGACGTTTATATAGGACAAAATCAGGCTGCTCTTGAGAGTTCTTCAATTTCTTAATGGCCTTGTTCTTTGCTTGGATAGATTCTAGAATCTTATGATTAAACCAAGGGCTAGATCTGTGCTTTACCCTGACCCGTCTAATGGGAGCCATCACATTCACCACATCAATGAATCTACATTTAAAGGCTTCCCAGGCACTGTCAACCCCTACACTATCTAGCACAGGTGACCACTCAATTTTACCCACTTCCTCCCTAAACTTTTCTACACAGTATTTTTTTGAGTCCTCTGATTCTAATGGTTTTGTGAAACTTAAATATATCTTTAAAAATCCTCCTTGTGCAAAATGTAATAAAATGATCACTGATTCCGTAGACTATTACTCCACTCTGCAATATTTTAGATGTGCCCCTGTTAATTTAGCCTACGGTTCTAACTTGGTGTACAGGGAGAACACTGTAAGAAGGCCAATGTTCTGAATTATGCCGCTGTTCATTTCAAAAGTGCTGAACGAATAGGCATAAAGCCTAATGTTCTGACTTTGTAGTGCACATTTAGCCTATAGCCTGTTTTAGAGAATTGTCATCATCAAATATTGTAAGAGCTTTCATTGTCTGCTTATATGCCCCCATTATTTATCCTATGGTTCTGACTTGGTGTACAGGGATAATACTGTAAGAACGGCCCAGGTTCTGAATTCTGTCGCTGTACATTTGAAAAGTGCTGAACAAATAGTTATATTGATTATGTTTGTCCTAGCTCGCTCATAACATCTCAATTGTCATCAGAAACAACATTTGTTTAAGCAAGTCAGCCATGTCAGCTATGTTTTTTTAAAAGGCAGTAAGTGGTGCTGAAGATGCTCAACGAATTATATAGTTTCAGCTCGCTCTTGTCTTAATCGAATTTACGGCTTGCCTCACTTATCGTCATATATGCCATAGTTTGTACATCTGCATTGTTAAATTGCTTATATAGGTCTATCTCATTAGTATCTTATTCATAATTTTAGGCAGCGTTAGATGCATTTAATTGTTTTGCTTACTTTGTGTGTTAAAATGATCTCTGGTGGTTTTCTCCATGAGGAGGGAGGTAAGTTACAGACCCAACAACATTATATTATAGTATCTCCTCCTCGTAACCATGTTCGCCAGCGATAGTCTCTTCCTATTCAAATATTTTTCTTGAACAAAAAGTTCAGTAATAGACAGGTAATTCCAGTTGGGAGGGTTGTTTTATTTGAGCAGTGTGCTGTCTGTATATTGGAAAAAAAAGTGAACCCTCATGATTGTATTTTCTTTACCTTGTTAGACCACATAGGCCTAATGAAATACTTAAAATGGTAGACTAACCGCTGAGTCTGGGTCTCTGTCTTTCTCTCTCTGTGGTGACATAAAGAAGAGTAAAGTTAAGGCCTCAACATCTTGCTGAATTTATCTGAACTAACATCTATCTGAATTTTTGTCGCTGTCCATTTCAAAATTGCTGAACGAATAGGCCTACCTCATCGCAGCTCTTTTGCTTGCACTTGCTTCTACTTAGAGTTAAGAGTTAATGAGATTTTCAACCCACTAATTCAATCAAAAAAGGTAGATAGTAAGGGATGAGAAAGATGGTAGAGACATGCTAGAGGTATAGAGAGAGACACGCTAGAGGTATAGAGAGCGATGATAGAGGTATAGAGAGCGATGATAGAGGTATAGAGAGAGATGATAGAGGTATAAACAGAGATGATAGAGGTATAGAGAGAGAGATGATAGAGGTATAGAGAGAGATGGTAGAGTTATAGAGACATGCTAGAGGTATAGAGAGAGATGATAGAGGTATTGAGAGAGATGATAGAGGTATAAAGAGAGACATGCTAGAGGTATAGAGAGAGACACGCTAGAGGTATAGAGAGAGATGATAGAGGTATAGAGAGAGATGTTAGAGGTACAAAGAGAGATGATAGAGGTATAGAGAGAGATGCTAGAGGTATAGAGAGAGATGCTAGAGGTATAGAGAGAGACATGCTAGAGGTATGTCGTGACGTTGTATTAGTTAATGTGACGACTGTTGCTCATCGAATGATTAACAGTTTATAATTGCGTGATTAAATGAATTAAGCAATGAATCAAGCAATTATTAACTCATTAACCTGGGGCACCATGGGAACATTATTTTGATTGAGTTTCTATTTCCCAAATTAACTCAAAGGATATCAGAATATCGAGTCGCTAAATTAATCAACCTCTTGTCTCATGTCTGAACGTCGCATAATCCGGGAATCTGCACGAACCCGGGCTACACCAATGAGTTTACCACACCAATCTTAGTTGATTATTTATTTACTAGCAAGCTAAAATGATGATAAAAATACACATACACAAAACACAGTCTAGCTATTGATTAGGACTTAGTATAACGGGCCAACACACTATGGCACGTGTTACCCAAAATGGGGATTTAAAACAGAGAGAAAAAGAGAAAGTACACGAGAGAAATATACATTTGGGTTCATTTGTCAGCCATGCTTATTTAAACCTAGCCTTGCCCCGAACTGCCGCTCTTATGGGTCAGAATATAATGATGTAATTACGTGTTGGAGGTCTCAGGTGGGAAGCTCCGCGTGGGTCGTTTAGGCTTCTCAATGACACACTTCTCCGGCACAACTCTCTGGTTGTCCTCACGATGTCAGTGTCCTTCTTGGCTTAGTGGTCTGATCCCTCGCGGTCTTCTGAGGACAGACAGCTCTGTAGCTCAGAGCTCACAGCTTCGGACTCGAACGGTGTAGATACCATGATTCAATGGAGAGTGGAGGCTGGGTGGTTCGGCTTGAATTCACCCGCTTAGACACAGCTACTCGTCCGTAGCTCGTGTAGAAAAACCTTGTGTTTCGTTTTGGGGTTCGTTGACTTTGTTAGACCTTCGCTGCAGCTTGGGGTCAATTAGTCTGATATGTTAATTCTTCACTCTCCTGTCTTATACCCTCGGGTCAGAAGTGGGCGTAAACGCCTTTAGGGCAATTCTCTGGGCGGACCAAGTTAAGGGGCAAGGCCTAGATTTGACTAAAATCCAATTTTAGACACTAACTTCACATTTCATCCTTACCAAAACATTCTCTTTGATTTGGATATTTTCCACACAACGTACAATGTATAAACATCAGGCATATACTGGGAAAACTCTTAAAGGTACAATGTTTTCATAATAACGTCATCTCTTAACCTTTAATAACAATACAAAAGTTACATACATTTTCATATTCCACCTCTCGTCATGACCACCATTGTGGCTGACGGAAACCATTGTTCCAAAGTCCCTTTATTGCATGTTTAATGTTCTGAGGCCAGTTTTCCATTGTGAGGACAAAGGAATTTCTCTGTGGCCTAAGGTTTATTATGGGCATGAGGTGTCATAAAACCCCCACATCTTCAGACCCCTAGATCTCTCCTCCTCTGTTGGGGGTTTGGGAGATAATCTGTAGGGTGGTGGTCTCCTGTACCCTGACCTGATCATGACAGTCCCCCTCTGGTAGGTTCAACTTGGAATGATTCTGCATGTTGCAACCCACCATAAGAATGACCATCGGATGTCCTGGTCTGTGGATCATCAGAGCAGCCCCCCCCCTTTGGTGGTTCACCCTGGTAGGCTTTCCGCAAGCTGTGGATCACCACCAGAATGGACCTAGGAGGTCTGGCAGTGGCTCTGTGTTCCGGCCCGTCGTCCGGTTATCCCGGCTAGTGGACCTAGGCAGTAACTTGGCAGACGTTAATAATGCACAACACTCAGGCAATACATCATTACATTTCCTCCCCAAACGAGCAGCGTCTTGGCTCTAAGGCTTCCTAAGTGTCAAAGGTAATGAAACAAAAAATTGGAATAAAACATAAAAGTATACAAAATATGTCTACCACACCTTAATCATCTAATATGGACTGTGTTCTATATATGTCCAAGGTCTAGGCTAAATAGCTCTATCATGGCATTGTCTCTAATGTCATGTCTAGGGTGATCCTACTTGCAGGTGGGTAGTTAAGGCACTTGGAAAAACGTGGCCCCTGAAGGCCAAATGTGACTGTAACGGCCTTATCGTGGTTGAAGTAGCTGAGGTCAATATGTCGTGCACCATTGAGAGGGGCACTAGATATGAGGTGATTCTATTCATGGCCAAGTGGTCCATAGAAGAGCTAACTTCACGGAGAAAATCCTCCAGTAACAATCGAACCAATTGGACATGGGCATAGTCATGGTTCATGACCTCTGCTAGCTTTCCTACAGACAGGATAGTTTTGTTCAGGAGAGTAGCGTGTGTGTTGACCACCAGAATAGTGTCCTGGAGAGACTTTCCCACATGTTGCAACCTAAGGGCCTGTGCCTTCATCTGCTGCTGGATAAGTGGCATCTCTTCAGTAATCTCCCTAACATTCCTCTAGACTGTGGCTAGACTGACTGCGTTGACGGCAGTGGTACCTAGGGCAAATAGTGACCCTACGGCTGCCCCTATCGATAGTAGCGCCCCGACGAATCGTTTTTCTCGCCTGGGCTCAGCTAGTTCTGACTGGGTTACTGTGAACTTTTGGAGTTGGGCCAACATATGGGCAGTGTCTAGCTGGGCGTGCTTAATTGCCTGGCTGGTCCAGTCAGCCCCGGCCCAACTCAAATGCGCCGCAGGTGGAATGTGTTGGCGGTACACATTCTCTGCATCTAGGCGGACATATACCCTTTGCGTGTGTACTCTGCAGTTAGTTATGAGGAGTCCTGGATCGTCGCGGAGAACGATTCCCGTAGGGGGTCCATTCGTGATTACGTCTGCTGGGTTGGTTTTGACCAGGGCGCTGAGTGTCAAAGATCATCCAAAGGAACTCCATCCTACAGAAACGCATAATCAGAGATTGTTGGATTATTTCAGTTATTTGTATTCGTAAACAAAAATTGTTTTGACCACTATTTTTCTGTTTTTCTTATTTTTTTAATCAGTACAGCACAGGACGAAATCACTAGTGACAACAGATGTATATCTGGTAGCTGGGAAGAGAATAAAATATATTAGGTGCAACGTACTGGTCTCCTGGAAGGGATCAGCTGAGGGTACTTAAGAATTTTCTTCGTACCTCTGGTTTTGCTAGGGTTTTTATCTATTCGGTGCTGGCTAGCACCCCTTCTATTCCCATGGGGGGAGTGTACAACTTGATTTGGTTCCGGTGGACCCACTTTAATGTGGCGTTTTGTCGACCTTTGCTGATTTTGATCTGGTAAGCTACAGGTGATAACTTCACCACAATCTCTTGTGGCCCCGTCCAGTGGGGCAGGAACTTTGTTGCGACGCCCGCGGGTTTGGTGTATATGTAGTACCACACCTTATCTCTGACCTCGAACACCTGGTGTGAGGCTTTTTTGTCGTAATAGGTCTTGTCACCTTCTGCACTTCTTTCCAATCGTCCTTGAGCATACGCAAAGGTAGTCTGGAGATGGTGCCGCAAGTCGGTCACGTATTGGTGAGCCGTGTAGGCGGTGGCTGCGGCGACATCTCCCGGTTGGTACAGGAGATGCAGTGGAAGGGTCATTTGCCGGCCCGTCATCATCTCAAAGGGTGTCATTCCCGTAGACCTGTTGCGTGTGGCTCTGATTGCCATCAGTACCAATGGGAGTTTGAGGTCCCAATCTTTGTGGTTGGCTGCCACATATTTCCTCAAGATTTTTACAATTGATTGGTTGCTCCTTTCTACCCCCCCGAGCTCCTAGGGTGGTACGCGATGTGGAGTTTAGCTTTGACTCCCAGGAGCTTCCACAGTTCGGTCATTACAGCTGCCGAAAAGTGGGTTCCTCTGTCGCTGTCCACGGTTTCTCCTGGCAGGCCGAAACGACTGAAAACGTGGTTTAGCAAAAGAACGGCAGTGGTTTCCGCTGTATCATTGGTCGCCGGCAGGCACTCCACCCACTTTGTGAATGCACAAGTCACTGTGAGGAGGTACTTGTTGCCTCTGGCCGACCTGGCAACTCGGCCGACCCAGTCGATCTGGATCGAGCTCCAGGGGTAAGACCCACCCTTGCGTTGCAGGGGTGCTCTGTGAAGTGGCTTGGTGGGTTGAAACTGGCAACAAACTAGACACCCCCTCACGTATCGTGCCACGTCTTGTTCCATGTGAGGCCAGTGGGCCACCTGTCGCAATGTTTCACATGTAGCCTTGACCCCCCTATGGCCTCCACATGGCTCGTCGTGGGCATGAGCTATCATTATCCCCCTCTGTGTTTTAGGAACCACCCACCTTCGAGCGGTGTCGGTTTCTGAAACATACACCAATAGGTCATCTACAAGTGTGAGGTGCTGTTTAGTTGCGTACAGCGAACGCAAGTTGTGTGAACCTGCCAAAGCCAGTTCGGACACTGGTTGGTTGACAGGATCCGACAGGAATGCCATCAAAGTGGCGAGGGACTCATCTTGGTGTTGCATTGCTACCAGGTCGCCATTCATGAATGAATGCGTTAGCAACACATTATGTTTGTGCGAAGACGTTTTCCGTGGTGCTACATGGCTACGCGTTACCGCAGACACCATAGCTTCCTCAGTGGGTTTTTCGTCTCGAGCAGCAAACACCCAAGGGGTGCCGTGAATTGCACCAGATTTCGCCATGCTGTCCGCATGGTCGTTGCCAAGTTTGTCACGACCAGGTGATTTGGAGTGTCCCTTGACTTTCTTCAAATACACCTGTATGTCATGTTTGGTGATGAGGTCATCACAAGCTAGAATGAGCTCTTTGTTTTTCACCTCTTTACCACTTGAAGTAGTCATGTGCTTTTGTTTCTAAAACGGCAAGTGGCATAAGAAGGTGAGTCTCGCGTAGTTTGAGTCGGTGCAGATCGCCAGTTCTGCCAATTCGTTTTTCACCGCTGTTTGCAGGGTGATCAGCACGCCAGCCACTTCTGCAAACTCGCTGGTCTTGTTACCAAGCTGAAATTGAAGTGGTTTGCACGGAATGTCGTTGTGCCATACCAATCCCACCCCAGCTTGCAAGTGGTCTAGATGGCGGTAAGAACAGCCATCTACAAATGCCATCGGCATGCCGAGACACACGTTCTCTTCGAAATAGTGATGGTTCGAAGGCAATGGCGGAGCGATGTCACGCGGGGGTGGTCCGGAGTCGGTTTCATCGTCACCACAGTGTTGACACACCCCCAAAGCACTGCCCAAAGGCAGGTTCTTTGCTTTTGCGTAGTTGATTACTACATCATGGCTCTGCAGCGTCATGAGCCAAGACGCTATCCTGCTGTTGTGTACAGCACCCTCACGGATTCGTTGGCTTTTCAGAAAAGTCACAGGCTGGTGACATGTTTCTATGATCACCTTTTGTCCGCCGACATAACTGGTGAAGTGTTTGATCGCCCAGACTGTCGACAGCAGCGCTTTTTCGCAGTCTGAGTATTTGTGTTTGGCGGGGTTGAGTGTTTTGCTCGCGTAAGCAACCACACGTTTGTCTTGGTCGTATTTTTGGTACAACCCAGCGCTAAGGCAGTGCTCTGAGAAACCGACTTCCAAAAAGAACGTCTTGTCTTTGTTGGGGTATACCAGGCAGGGTGCCTCGCAAAGCAGGTTTTTCAAGGAAGCCACCGCTTCATTGTGAGTGGCATCCCAAACGAATGGGGTGTCCTTCTGAAGAAGGTGAGTCAACGGTTTTGACAAGTCGGCGTAGTTTTCGATGAATTGACGGGAGTAATTACATACTCCCAAGAAGCTGCTCACCTCGTGAAGGTTTGTAGGTGTTTTGATGTTGCGGACTGCTTGGATTCTGTTAGACTGTGGCAGGATGCCCTCGGCACCCACCAGAAGCCCAACGTAGTTTACCTTGGTCCTGCACCATTGTCCTTTCATGATGGCCAACTTAGCCCCTGCAGTCCCGAGTTTGGTGAGAATGTGGTCCATTTCATTGAGGTGATGTGACCAAGTCTCACTTCTCATGAGAACGTCGTCCACGTAAATTATCGTCCCCCTAGAGGCTGCGTCTGGCATCGCCTTGTGCAGGAAGATGTTGAACTCTGAGGGGGAGTTCGCATACCTGAATGGGCAACAATTAAACGTGAAGAGCTTGTTCGAGAAAGAGAAAGCCAACTTGTGTTGGTCGCGCGGGTCGACTGTCATGGTCCAGAAACCATTTGCCACGTCGACGGTGGAGAAGTACTTGGCGTTTGCCACCTTTGGCAACTCTTGGTCGAGCTGTGTCATTGGCCAACGAGACAACGGAACCAGTTTGTTGAGTTGTCTATAGTCAATGGTAAGACGACATTTACCCGTTGGTTTCAGAACGGGCCACACGGGAGCGCTGTACGTACTGTTACATTCCTTGATTATCTGTTTAGCTAATAAGGAATCGATAATCTCTTGTACTGCTGCGTATGCTGCGAGCGGGATTTTGTATTGTCTAAAAAACGTAGGAGTTGCTCCGGGTGGCGTAGGAATACGCACCACATGGATACCTGTAACCCCGCAATCCAGCGAGTCTGTCGACCAGATCTCACTGTGTTTGTTAAACAATTCTCTCAACTGATGGCGTTCAGTGTCATTGACAAGAGCATCAGCCTCCGACAGTAGTTGTATTACCTGTGCATGGAAACTAGGATATGGTTCGGCGACATTGTACAGGTCTTCATTGGGTGGTGACGGCATATCACTTTTGGAAGAGTCATTGGTTGTAACTTCACAAGAGTGTACTTCGCATGCAGGAGGAGACGCAATATCATCCTCTGTGACGATGGAGTATAATAACAGGTTGCTGTCAGGATCGACATCCAGCCGGAACGCTGATGTGTCGTCCAGTGGCAATACGGGAGTTAGTGTTATTGCTTTTGACTGACAAGTAAACAGCGTACCTCCCTCGCCATCTAGGTCTAGGGAGGACGGAAGAGGCCCAATCACGGGAACAACTAGTTCAAAATCATGGAAGGCGTAATCGATCAATGTTCCTAGCTGAGTGTGCCGAGGAATGGAAATATTTGCTTGAGTCAGATTTTGTACCAGGAGGGTTGCCATTGATAGTTAGCCCCAAGTCAAATAGTTTTGGAGAGGGTTGGAAGAACGCAGTGGTGCCTTCCATCCGGTATCCGGGCGCCAGGTTCAGTCTTACAGAAACCTCTGTGGTTCTTGCCGGTATCAACATGGCGGACTCAGTTATCGCCTTGCAAGCTTCAGGAATAGTCTGCCCGGAAGCCATTCGCACCAGGTCGAAAGACAAGGCATGTTGGTTTGGCTGCGCCAAAGACCAAAGAACCTGGTGTATGGTATCAAGTTTAACACCCAATCTTACCAAAATGTCCGCTCCCACATAGACTGTATGTGGGAGGTCCGCGACAACCAGTAGGTAGTCGATAGCGCACACACCCCTATTGCGGTGAGTGTTGTCTGGGGAGTCGTTCCCAGTGGAAATCTAAAAGTTTTCGGCACAAGGGGATGGCAGTTAGCCGTTTTCGAAATTTCGTTGAACATTTCCAAACTGATTGTGGATTTTTCTGACCAGGTGGCCAGCCTGGTATCCTCAGCCATAGTGCTCTTTAGGCACACGCCCCCTATCAGAGGAGGGCGGTAAGTGTCGGCTGGTGAATCACCCAAGCCGCACAAGAAAACCTCATGTTCGGTTAAGTTCCGAGTCGAACTCACATTGTCATTTGCCACAAATGGCGGGCTCATGGCCAAGTTCACCGGGTTTGCGTCAGATGCTGACGTCGGACCCACGTCGTTGCACAATGTATGGCAGGTAGCCTTGGAAGAATGCGGCAAAGTCAACGGAGTTGGCATACGTATTTGTGACCAGATTTGATTGGTTTTCCAATCCATTAGTGGTACCAAACGGTCAATTAAATCACTCCCAATCAGCATCCATTCGATTTCGATGCTAGTCACATACACGGGGTGTATCAGTGACACGCTTTCGAAGTTGAGTTTAAGTAGGAGACGTTTGGTTAGGGGCGAGGTAGCTTGAGTGAAACCTCGAAGATTCGTATCGCAATGTTCCGTTTTCAACCAACGTTTTGTTGGGTCCACTGCCCTTTTTAGTTCATCCAGCAAGGTTTCGGATATGAGGGAAATTGTCGAACCCGAATCTATCAGAGCGTGACAGGTCACACAGTCCTCCAGGACTGTTCTAAGGTATGGCCTGTTCGAGTTGGTTTTTCTCGTCATATCCCCAACAAAATGGAGTGGGTTGGGAGAACGGAGCGGTTTGTAATCTGCGTCGATTTCCAAGACAGATAAGTCACGTACGTGACCCAGTGGGTCCTCTATCGGAATAGGAGAGGAATCATCTGTTGCATAGCTGCTTCTCTTGTGCATCTCCACCTCCGTGTCCAAGTCTGTAGACAAAACCTGCGGGCTTGTGTCTAGAATGGGCGGTACCTGGACAGGGATTTGAGTGGGGGCGGGGGTAATGGAAATGTTTGCGTCCTCTTGAATTGCATGAATTTCGGCGGACTTGGTTTCCAACGATTTTACGCCTAGTCATGAGGACTTATCCTTGTCCTCTTTCTCAAATTTCTTACGATGCAGTACATCTTTTATCAGAGCTTCTATATCATTTCGGTTAGCGTTTAAATCATTGTTGAACACTTTGTTGCCCTTGTTACACTTGTGTCCTGACCCTTTGTGAGAGTTAGGCGGAGGGGCATGTCGGCTAGGTTGATCTCTACGGGACCTGTTAGATTGGGGACGTTCATCGTAGCTATTGTTACGGCGGTGGTTGTCGGGGTGGTGGTTACTTGGTAGCCACCCCCTTTGATCGTCCTCTTTTACAGCATATGTCCCTGATGCAGCCCCTTCTAATTCGAGTGATGGTTCCCGCCTAAGCTCGAAAGTCGAGGTGTCCGGGCTCTTAGCCCGGCTTGCTTTTGATGCTTCAAAAGCAGTGCTTGCCAGCTCTCGGAGCGTCGAGATTGGGAACCCGACGTGGGCAGTAGGGCCCAAGTAGTTAATGAAGTTGGGAGACATGTTTGACAGAAAAAGTTGTTTGAACGGTAATAGGTCTTCCATTCCTGTTTCAGTGAGCATGCGAAAGTAAGCTGAACGAAGCCAGTGATAGTAGGCTTGTGGGTGTTCATTTCGAGCTTGTCTGATATTGTTAGCCAATGAACTGTCGTGTTTGCGAGTCGCAGAACCACTGAATTCTATTTTCAAAACCGTGGCAAGTTTAGCATAGTCATTTTGCACGTGTTGCTCTTGTAGACGGATGAACCTTGTCACGTGTCTGTTGGACGTTCGCTTCAAAAGATAGAGCCTGTCTGCATTCGTAGCGTTTGGGTAGCCATCCAAGGCGTCCTCTATGTCTGCTAAGAATGTCTCAGTGTCGTTTGGCTTTCCCGGAACGGGGTCGAAGAGGCGGAAGTTTTTGACGATTTTGTCAAGGCGATCCCCGCCAAGTGCGCGGGGAGCATCTGCACTCTCCCGTGGAGAATTGTGGGCCGAGAGGCCAAGAGGAAAAGTCAAGCTGTGGTTGTGTTGGCGAGGAGGCCCCAATTCACTGTGGGCCGAATGGCCAAGAGAAAGAGGCTGAAATCTCCTGTCATCTACATTCCCTCGTTCTCTTAGCTCCGGATGTGAGCTAGGTTGCTTGGTTTGGTTGTCCCGCGATAGCGCATGACTGTTCTGGAGTTCCTCCAGATGATACCTAAGGGTGGTGTTATGCTGCATCGCAGAGTCCACCTGGGAGTTGAGGGTGTTTATTTTCGACACGTAGGTGTCGCCCTTGCTTCGCTCGGCCTCATACTTATCTGTCATGGTTTGCAGGGAGAGGTCGCAAGTGTGGAGTGAGAGATCCAGTGATGCGATGTCCTCCTTTTGTTTAGAGGTCACATTTTCCAACTTTCTCACCTGGTCTTTCTCATCCTTCATTAAATCAGCGACTTCAATGAGTTCTGCTGTTTTGTCCTCCAACTTGGTCATTGTGTTCATTAACTGATCGTCTTTGGTCTGCAGCTTTTGGAATAGAGCATTATTGCTTTGAGTGGTTTAATTCACAACCGTTTGCAGGACATCAATTTGCTCGCCCCGTTTTCTAGCTAGCTCGTCCGATTCATCTAGTTTCGCGTGGACTTCATCGTATTTAGTTTTGGCTAAACCGAGTTGTTCTTTTAGAATACGGACTTGGTCAAGAGTTTGTTCGCGTTCTTTGTTATAGGTGTTAGACAGATCTTCCAATTTATCTGTTCTCACACACAGTTCCTCGGCTAGCAGTAGCTTATCTTTTTCGGCTTTCGATGCCAGCTCCCTTGTTCTCTCCACCTGTACCTTGAACTCCCCAGCTTCCTGCTCGTGCCTCTGCTGGGCACTGAGGTACTGGTGCACTGTCCATCTCTGCTGGTGGGCATAGTTGAGGGCTAAACTGGAGAGAACCTTCACAAGGCCTCCGCCTGATGGTCTATTTTGAAGAGCGTCTGTCGCAATGTCTGCATTTTTCTCGCTTATGGCATTGAAATCTAACATTTTCAGCCCCTCGGCATAGTTAGGATTTGCATCGTTGCTGAGGTCCGTGATCAATCTTTCCGTGGGTGAAGGTCCACTGATTAGAGGGGAAATGGGTGGAAACCCATCTGATGGATTGCTCATTATTATGATTGTCAGTTATTTCAATTTACGTAATGTTTTTTTTTTTTTTTTTTTTTTTTTTTAGTTGGAGGCTGCAAACACGATTTAACTCAGTTTGTAAACGTCAATGAATCATCAAGACTGGGTCAGTAATGTGAGTTGGTTATTACTGAACTTGCCAAAACAGGTTTAATTGACTAAATCGATTTTAATGATCAATCTAACCTGTATAGGCTATTTGGGAATTTTAATTTTAATTCACCTGAAAGAGTTGCTATCTCTAAGTTAACGTTGAGAAGTTTAACTATGTCTCATTGGTTAGAACACATTAGTTTGCGTATTTTTCCAATAACCAACCTGGACAGGTAGTGTAGCAATTTAATGTATATTAAATTGAACGAGACAATGATATCCAATCAGTTGAGACTGGTTAGATATCGTACAGCATAACCTGAATTATTTTAAAATAATTACTGGTGATTCTTCACCACCGGAGGTCACTGTTAACACAAGCTAAAATCGACAGGGTACGACAGTGAAAATAGAATTTTACAATACTGTTAAAAAGTCTACCTAAACACCATTAAGCTGGTAAAACAGCTTTAATCTATTAATCAATTTGAATGATTAGTCAACCCCGTATAGGCTAAAGGAATTAGCTTTAATTAACCTGAAATAGTTGCTATATCTAAGTTAACGTGGAACAGTTTAACCATGTCTCATTGGTTATGATACATTCGTGTGTGTATTATTCCCATAACCAACCTGGAAAGGTAGTGTATGAATTTAATGTATGTATAAAATTGAACAAGACAATGATATCTAATCAGTTAAGACTGGTTTGATATCCTACAGCATAACCCGACTTATTTCACGAAAAATGACTGCCGATTCTTCGCCAGAGGTTACGGATAGCCCAAGCTGAGATCTCACAGGATTCCCGCCTAATGCGGGAATTCACTATGAACAAAGAGGAAAAACAAAAATGGCTGCTCCCCTTTGTTAGCTTAGCATCTGGCGCAATGCTTAGCTTTCCTTGCGCGGGGTTTCCCCCTCGCCGCACAAGGGAAAGTTCCCTCCAACAAGGGAACAGGTTTACTTGGTGACGTCTCACGTTCAACCCTTAACCTCTTCCCGTTACCAAACGTGAGAGGTAGAGAGATAATAACTTTGCTTGGGTCAAACGAATATATCTACTCTAATTTCCGTAATGGCTGGCTCATATGTCCTCTGCTCTAGGAATTACTTATGACCGAGTCAGATCACTCCTGAAAGCGATCGACAGAAATAACACTACGTTAGGCCCAACTAGTATTATTTCTCAGAATGCCTACATCGGCTGGTACATATGTCCTAGCTCGTAGCATTCCATTCAGTAGACCCCCCTTCACACTGGCTTTTGTCAGATATACAACAGGGGTCGTTCTCTTCCGACCAGTATCTGGGTGAAATGGAACGACACACACACTTCTCTCCCGCACTAGTCCTGCCTATAGCTATTAATGGAATGTATATATCTTGCTACACAATTGATATGGAATAACCCAACAGTGCGGCCTAGTCCTATCTTAGACGCCTCACACGGGGCGCCATATGTCGTGACGTTGCATTAGTTAATGTGACGACTGTTGCTCATCGAATGATTAGCGGTTTATAATTGCGTGATTAAATGAATTAAGCAATGAATCAAGCAATTATTAACTCATTAACCTGGGGCACCATGGGAACATTATTTTGATTGAGTTTCTATTTCCCAAATTAACTCAAAGGATATCAGAATATTGATTTTACAACAGTCGCAAAATTAATCAACCTCTTGTCTCATGTCTGAACGTCGCATAATCCGGGAATCTGCACGAACCCGGGCTACACCAATGAGTTTACCACAGCAATCTTAGTTGATTATTTATTTACTAGCAAGCTAAAATGATGATAAAAATACACATACACAAAACACAGTCTAGCTATTGATTAGGACTTAGTATAACGGGCCAACACACTATGGCACATGTTACCCAAAATGGGGATTTAAGGGGCAAGGCCTACACTAACTTCACATTTCATCCTTACCAAAACATTCTCTTTGATTTGGATATTTTCCACACAACGTACAATGTATAAACATCAGGCATATACTGGGAAAACTCTTAAAGATACAATGTTTTCATAATAACGTCATCTCTTAACCTTTAATAACAATACAAAAGTTACATACATTTTCATATTCCACCTCTCGTCATGACCACCATTGTGGCTGACGGAAACCATTGTTCCAAAGTCCCTTTATTGCATGTTTAATGTTCTGAGGCCAGTTCTCCATTGTGAGGACAAAGGAATTTCTCTGTGGCCTAAGGTTTATTATGGGCGTGAGGTGTCATAAAACCCCCACATCTTCAGACCCCTAGATCTCTCCTCCTCTGTTGGGGGTTTGGGAGATAATCTGTAGGGTGGTGGTCTCCTGTACCCTGACCTGATCAGGACAGTCATGACAGTTATAAAGAGAGATGATAGAGGTATAGAGAGAGATGCTAGAGGTATAAAGAGAGATGATAGAGGTATAGAGAGAGATGATAGAGGTATAAAGAGAGACATGCTAGGTGTCTATAGAGAGACATGATAGAGGTATAGAGAGAGATGATAGAGGAATAGAGAGAGATAATAGAGGAATAGAGAGAGATGATAGAGGTATAGAGACACACTAGAGGTATAAACAGACATGCAAGAGGTATAAAGAGAGATGATAGCGGTATAGAGAGAGATGATAGAGGTATAAAGAGAGACATGCTGGGTGTCTATAGAGATACATGCTAGAGGTATATAGAGAGATGATAGAGGTATAGAGAGAGATGATAGAGGTATAGAGGTATAGAGAGAGATGCTAGAGGTATAGATAGAGAGATGCTAGAGGTATAGATAGAGAGATGCTAGAGGTATAAAGATACATTCTAGAGGTATAGAGAGAGATTATAGATGTATAGAGAGAGATGATAGAGGTATAGAGAGAGATGATAGAGGTATAAAGAAGTGGAAACCAGTGTAGCGCTATCACTTATTCTACTTCACCTTTAAAATGAACACAGGTATCTCCTCCCTTCCTTTTCCTTCTCCTCTCCTCTCCGCTCCTCTCCAATCCATCAAACTGAGGAATAATCTTTTTGAACATTCAAAGCAGCATACTACACAGGCTGCAACATCATCAATCACACCCTTTACAACTCCTTTCTGAGGTGTTCCAAATGGATCCCTACACTCACTCTACCTGCACCCTACACTCTCTCTACCTGCACCCTACACTCTCGCTACCTGCACCCTACACTCTCTCTACCTGCACCCTACACTCACTCTACCTGCACCCTACAGTCACTCTACCTGCACCCTACACTCTCTCTACCTGCACCCTACACTCTCTCTACCTGCACCCTACACTCTCTCTACCTGCACCCTACACTCTCTCTACCTGCACCCTACACTCTCTCTACCTGCACCCTACACTCACTCTACCTGCACCCTACACTCACTCTACCTGCACCCTACACTCTCTCTACCTGCACCCTACACTCTCTCTTCCTGCACCCTACTCTTTCTCTACCTGCTGTCTGAATCAGAGTCCCAAATTGCTCCCTTTTCCAACAAAACCGACTCGTGCGGAACTATGGGGCAACACAGATATTCAGTCTACAATGTTTATTGAAAACATAAATAAAAACATAAATAAAGTTGCTGAATGAGCACTTGTCTATCAAATACAATGTTACATTTGTTGTTTAGTTAGCTAGTAAAAATGTTTTTGTCATGTTAGCATAGACGTGACATCAGCCACAACTCCTCAAAACAAGAAATCAAATCAAATCAAATCAAATGTATTTATATAGCCCTTCTTACATCAGCTGATATCTCAAAGTGCTGTACAGAAACCCAGCCTAAAACCCCAAACAGCAAGCAATGCAGGTGTAGAAGATAAGACATCAAATCAAATGTTATTGGCCACATACACATATTTAGTAGATGTTATTGCGGGTGTAACGAAATGCTTGTAAGACATGATTTCAAGAACAAGATAAAACTAGCTGAAACGAGCCGCCTCAATTCCCCACACGGCAGTTTCTTGACATCTGGTCATCCAGAATCTCAACAACACACGGCCTTCTGCCCAATTGAAGAGCTTTTCGTCATCTATACATAGTGCACTACTTTTCACCTGGGCTCATAGTAGGGGATATCCTTTTGTAGGGAATAGGGTGTCATTTGGGATGCAGCCTTAGTGTGGTTTACTAATCCATGCGAACATAGTTACAGACCCAGCTGACTCACTGCATCGTCTCTTCCTCTCTTTCTCTTGTTCTCCCGTTTCTCTTTTCATTCAGTAGAGCAGCCACCTCTCTAAAGCAAACATCACTTTGTTCTTAAGTGCACAGAGAGCTGTTTAAATTGAAGTGGAATGGATCCCTGCCACCTGAAGTTTGGGAAAGAGCACAAAGTGGATAGCCAATATGTTTCTATTCAGAATAATCTCTGAAAACCTTCCAACGAAATCATCTAATAACCCAGAAAGATACACCTGCTAGATTCACATCTCAGACCACTATCTCCTCTCCTCTCCTCTCCTCTCCTCTCCTCTCCTCTCCTCTCCTCTCCTCTCCTCTCCTCTCCTCTCCTCTGTAAATTACATCTCTCAGCTGAAGGAAGAGAAGGAGGGAGGGAGTGGGGGGGTAAGGAGGGAGGGAAGTAAGGAGGGAGAACGGGGGAGAGAGAGAGAATTCGTTATATGCCTATTTCTTTAAACCTAGGGCTGTGGCATCTCCGGGCTTCCATACACAGCATATAAGACACTGATGCAGACCTTTGGAACATCTACATTTTAAAAAGTCTAATAAATCCATGTAATATAGCCTACAACATCACAATAAATACATTATTAATTTTAGACAGGTCTAAAGAAACATGATATGAAGAAAATGTAGTCTATTTCAGAAGAACAGAATAGCATACTCTGAGTTGTCCTTACGTTAATGTCACGGTTGTCGTCGGTGAAGGAGGACCAATACGCAGCAGGTACGTGTATGCTCATCTTGAGTTTTATTGACTACAAAAAATGAACGTACAAAAATAACAAAGAAACGAACGAACGAACAACTACAAACAGTCTGGCCAAGCTAAGCTTAACACAGAACAATCACCCACGAATCACAAACACACCCCAATATATGGGACTCTCAATCAAAGGCAGATAGACAACACCTGCCTTCAACTGAGAGTCCCAACCCCAATCAACACAACATAGAAACACACTCACCAGACTACACATAGAAATACATAAACATAGACTATAAACCACAACCCCGGAAATACTACATCAAACACCCTTTAAACAAACACACCACCCTGAACCACATAAAACAAATACCCTCTGTCACGTCCTGACCAAACTACAATACTAATTAACCCTTATACTGGCCAGGACGTGACAGTACCCCCCCCCCTTAACCTGTTGAGGATCTTATCCCGATCTTATCCCGGTATTGGGATTCATTGTCATGTGACCATGGCGGGGAATTCAAAACTGCAAGAGTAATCATTTCAAAAAATCAAATAATCAACTATTTTCCTCCATTTGAAAGATATATCTCCTAAATCTAACCACGCTGTCCGATTTTCAGAGGCATTACGGAGAATGCATAAAGTTAGGTTATCCTCTCTGGGGTATGTGGGACGATTTCGTCCCACCTACGTAACAGCCACTTCAATCCAGTGGCGCGATTTTTGAATCGTTAGAAATGCTATAACTTCAATTTCTCAAACATATGACTATTTCACAGCTATTTAAAGACAAGAATCTCGTTAATCTAACCCCACTGTCCGATTTCAAAAAGGCTTTACAACAAAAGCAAAACATTAGATTATGTTAGCAGAGTACCCAGCCAGAAAAAATCTGACACCCATTTTTCAAGCTAGCATATCATGTCACATAAACCCAAACCACAGCTAAATGCAGCACTAACCTTTTATAATCTTCATCAGATGACACACCTAGGACATTGTGTTATACAATACATGCATGTCTGTTCAATCAAGTTCATATTTATATCAAAAACCAGCTTTTTACATTAGCATGTGACGTTCAGAAAAAGCATAACCACCGCAAACTTCCGGTGAATTTACTAACAGTTTGCTAAATTACTCACGATAAACGTTCACAAAAAGCATAACAATTATTTTAAGAATTATAGATACATTACCCCTCTATGCACTCGATATGTCCGATTTTAAAATAGCTTTTCGGATGAAGCACATTTTGCAATAATCTAAGTACATAGCCCGGCATTACAGGGCTAGCTATTTAGATACCCACCCAGTTCAGCCTCCACCAAAATCACATTTCCTATAAGAAAAATGTTCTTACCTTGCTTGTTCTTCATCAGAATACACTGCCAGGACTTCTACTTCAATAACAAATGTTGGTTTGGTCCCAAATAATCCATCGTTATATTCCAACAGCGACGTTTTGTTCGTGAGTTCTAGACACTATCAGAATGCTTCCTCACGGTCCCGCGCATGGCGCGTTGGCTTGTCAAAAATGTCTAAATATTCCATTACCGTACTTCGAAGCATGTCAACCGCTGTTAAAACAAATTTTTATGCCATTTATGTCGTAGAGAAGTGATAATATTCCGACCGGGAGTATGCATTGAGCCTAAACAGCCGAATAAAATTTCTCCTCAGAAGCGACTCATGCACGCGCATCATTGAAAGGTCCTCCGAGCATCCACTTACAAAAGGCGATAATATGTTTCAACCTGAGGTTCCCTCGTAAACCTTCAGTTATTTCGCGGGCTCTGAGAGCCTATTGGAGCCCTGGGAATTGTCACGTTACAGCTAAGATCCTTACTTTTCAATAAAAAGAGGTAAGACGCACGACTCCTTGTCAGACAGGGTACTTCCTGCTTGAAGCCTTGTCAGGTTTTTGCCTGCCATAGGAGTTCTGTTATACTCACAGACACCATTCAAACAGTTTTAGAAAATTCAGAGTGTTTTCTATCCAAACCTGAACAATAATATGCATATTCTAGCTTCTGAGTTGGTGTAGGAGGCAGTTAAAAATGGGAACATATTTTTTCCAAAATTCTCAATACTGCCCCCTATACCAAACAGGTTATGTGAGGAGAGTACATTGACAATAGCTGCGTGTAATGTTTAGCCAATTCAAAGAAGGGCATCAACAGACAGAAAACTAGCTAGAATTATGCACTTACCTTTGACAATCTGCATCAGATGACACTCATAGGACATTATGTTATACAATACATGCATTTTTAGTTCCATCAAGTTCATATTTATATCCAAAAACAGCATTTACAGTCGCGGTGAAATTCAGAATTTTTTTCGGCTCGAATGCACCCAGTGAATCCAGCATTACAAATCACGGAATTACTATTCGAAAACATTGGTAAATTATAATATTGTCATTCAAAGAATAATATATTATCATCTCGTAATTGCTACCGAATGGCCAGATCTCAAAATAACTTTACTGGGAAATCACATTTTGCATAAACTGGGTACTATGCTAACAACAATAAGCTATATGCTAAGCTAAGCTATACCGTTAGCATTAGCATCATCTAATATCGATAATAACATTCTAAATATCCCCTTACCTTTGATTATCTCCATCAGAAGGCGCTGCCAGAGATCCCAGGTCCAGAACAAATGTGGTTTCTTTTGACAAAGTTCATAATTTATGTCCAAATAGTTAGCGTTCAGTAGGCTCCCACAAAATGAGGTGGGCAGTGTAAAGTCACGTCGAAAAGCTAAAGAAAACCTAGTAAATAATCTATTTACGTTTGTTTAAACATGTCAAACGTTGTTTAGCACTAATCTTTTGTTCCATTTTTAACGTGAAACATCAGTAAACATCAGTAATATTTTCACACAACCTATCAAGTGTCTAGAATAAACGATAATGACAAAGGCACTCTTCTCAGATTCATGCGCAGGCGCAAAAAATGAAGTGATGACGTGTCAACTTGTAAGCTTTCTAATTCGGTCTGTATTCATGACAGATGCTTCCAACAACTTTCTAAAGATCGTTGACATCTAGTGGAAGCAGTAGGAGTTGCGAACTGAATCCTTTCTCACTGTGGTATCTTTAAAACAATGACACTAAATAGTACAGTCACAAAATTCTCATTTTTTTAAATCTATTTTTCACAGGTTTTTGCCTGCAATATGAGTTTTGTTATACTTACAGACACCATTCAAACTGTTTTAGAAAATTCAGAGTGTTTTCTATCCGAATGTGTTAATAATATGCATATCCTAGCTTCTGAGTTGGTGTAGGAGGCAGTTAAAAATGGGCACATATTTCTTTCAAAATTCTCAATACTGCCCCCGTGGCCCGTAGAGGTTAAAGGTGCTAACCCCGGAAGCACCTTTAAAACAAAAAACAAAACAAAAACAACAACCCCAAACAACAAAACAAAAATTCCCCTCTACTAAAGGGAGGGAAGGGAGGGTGGCTGCCGTCAACGACGGCACTGTGCGACACCCCCCCTCCCCAACCCACCTATATCAGGAGGTGGCTCCGGTTCAGGCCTTTCCCGGCAGTCGGGCCACTCTGGCAGTTCGGGGCAGTCTGGCCAGTCTGGCAGCTCGGGGCAGTCTGGCAACTCGGGGCAGTCTGGCAACTCGGGGCAGTCTGGCAACTCGGGACAGTCTGGGCAGTCTGGCAACTCGGGACAGTCTGGGCAGTCTGGCAACTCGGGACAGTCTGGGCAGTCTGGCAACTCGGGACAGTCTGGCAACTCGGGACAGTCTGGGCAGTCTGGCAACTCGGGACAGTCTGGGCAGTCTGGCCACTCCGGCAGTTCAGGGCAGTCTGGCCACTCCGGCAGTTCAGGGCAGTCTGGCCACTCCGGCAGTTCAGGGCAGTCTGGCCACTCCGGCAGTTCAGCGCAGTCTGGCCACTCCGGCAGTTCAGCGCAGTCTGGCCACTCCGGCAGTTCAGCGCAGTCTGGCCACTCCGGCAGTTCAGCGCAGTCTGACCACTCCGGCGACTGTTGACTGGCGGGCAGCTCCGACGACTGTTGACTGGCGGGCAGCTCCGACGACTGTTGACTGGCGGGCAGCTCCGACGACTGTTGACTGGCGGGCAGCTCCGACGACTGTTGACTGGCGGGAAGCTCTGACGACTGTTGACTGGCGAGGCTGGGTTTACGCACTTGCAGGCTAGTGCGGGGAGCGGGAACAGGACGAGTCGGACTGGGTTGACGCACTTCCGGGTCCGCACGAGAGACAGGAGCTGGAAACCCAGGGCTATGGAGGCGCACAGCCGGTCTAGATCTTACCTCCTGCACAACCCGCTTTGGCTGGATGGAACTAGTAGCCCTGTACGAGCGGAGTGCTCGTACAGGGCAGACTGGGCTGTGCAGGGGCCTGATGGTAGCCGTGCGTAGAGCGGGAGTTGGGTAGCCTGGTCCTCGGAGGCCTACCGGCGACCAGATGCGCTGCGCAGGCATCCTCCTACCAGGCTGGATACCCGCTCTAGCACGGCACCTGCGAGGGGCTGGAATAACTCGCACCGGACTGTGCGTGCGTATGGGTGAGATAGTGCGCTTCTCAGCGAAACATAGCGCTCTCCACCCCATACGCTCCTCCATATAACCACGGGTAGCTGGCTTCCGGCTCTTTCTTCGCCTAGCCAAACTACCCGTGTGCCCCCCCCAAAAAAATTATTGGGGGTGCCTCTCGTGCTTCTCCCTCAGCGCGTCTCTGACCTCGTACCACCGCCTCTCTGCCTTGGCTGCCTCAATTTCCCACTGCGGGCGGCGATACTCCCCAGCCTGGTGCCAAGGTCCGGTCCCGTCCAGAACTTCCTCCCAAGTCCACTTCTCCCGCCAGTCCAACTCGAACGCCGTCTGCTCCTTCCTCTGCTGCTTGGTCCTTGAGTGGTGGGTGATTCTGTCACGTTTGTCGTCGGTGAAGGAGGACCAATACGCAGCAGGTACGTGTATACTCATCTTGAGTTTTATTGACTACAAAAAATGAACGTACAAAAATAACAAAGAAACGAACGAACGAACAACTACAAACAGTCTGGCCAAGCTAAGCTTAACACAGAACAATCACCCACGAATCACAAACACACCCCAATATATGGGACTCTCAATCAAAGGCAGATAGACAACACCTGCCTTCAACTGAGAGTCCCAACCCCAATCAACACAACATAGAAACACACTCACCAGACTACACATAGAAATACATAAACATAGACTATAAACCACAACCCCGGAAATACTACATCAAACACCCTTTAAACAAACACACCACCCTGAACCACATAAAACAAATACCCTCTGTCACGTCCTGACCAAACTACAATACTAATTAACCCTTATACTGGCCAGGACGTGACAGTTAAGTCCTGATCTGGCTATGCCATATGGCTGTGGGCTACACTTGTTAATTTAGCAGACAGGATTTGCTTGGACTTCAGTGGCAATATTTTATAGTATGAAGAATACAATTGAACAAAGCTGAAAAAAATAGAAAGGATATTTTCTCCAAAGGATTTGAGGGAGTTGTCGCATGCAATTATTCTGTGTTGAGCGGTTAGCAAAGAAATAGGTACTCCTATATGCTTAATTTAGAGTTATTAATGTAACTTTAGTTGTTCAATAAACGTTGAGTTATATGTTTAGATGTTTAATACATTGTAAGGCTGCATGATGAGACTCTAATGATGATTTGGAAAAATATGCTTGAAAGGCATGAGCTCTGCTTTGTTTTTTGAGAAGTCTGTACACACTTCATCAGTCTCTCATTCACAATTTGACAAGCACTTGATAATGCCTAGATTTTAATGGCTTCATCCCCTTTTTTGTGGCCATATTGCACCCTAAAAAATTCCAGGCCTTTTGCGGCTGTTGGCTGTTGTGCCCTTCTCCCTGCGCTACATCAGTGACGGACCTGAGCGTGTTCTTATCCAATTCCGAGGTGCATATTGAAGATATTGGAAGAACTGTTCACATTTACTTTTCACCAGCCAACAAGATGGGTAGGCTTAACGAACAGCAAAAGCACTAGCCTATGTCATTCTACTGTGCAAATGACTACAGTAGGTATCCCTTTTCCCTTCCCAGACCATGTGGGAGGTTCGGTTGTGAGGTGGTTGTGGATTGGTTGTGGGGTGGTCAGGGTTCAGTTGTGGGGCAGTTTGTGGTGGTTGTGGGTTTGTTGTGATTTGGTTGTGGATTGCTTTTGGGGTTGTCCAGCCTCTTCGCTACGGGAGAGCAGTACACATTGGCCTCCCATCACCGAAGGCGTATTGTGTGCGTATTGTTGTTGTTTAACCATTAATATGTTCTAGGCGCCATTTTGAGACCTTAATTCTTAAGAGTCTAAGCCGTTGTGTGGGGGGGGGGGGGTATTGTTTTAAGATGGTCATACCATGGATCATTTAGCTATTTGATATGGAATTTTAGGATCCCTTTACGTGTTAAAAAAGTACACATAGGACAGCTGTTTTTTACTCAAGACTTTCGTGTTTTTTAACGTAATATTTAATTGTTGTACTGTATGTGTGTCTATAGTTTTGTTTAATGTTGTGTTAGTGAATGTAAGTTGTTTTGTCTGAAACTTTCTCACCCTGCTGCTATTGGACCAGGTCTCTCTTGGAAAAGGGATGTTATCTCAATGTTAAAAACCTGTAAAAAAATGTATATATATAGTGCACTACCTTTATTTTCTATGGTAGAGTAGGTCAAGGCGTGACTAGGGGTTTAGTCTAGTTTATATTTTATATGTGGGGTTCTAGTTTGTTTTTTCTATGTTGGTGTTTTGGTGTGAATCCCAATTAGAGGCAGCTGGCTATCGTTGTCTCTAATTGGGGATCATACTTAAGTAGCATTTTTTTCCACCTGTGGGTTATGGGATATTGTTTATGTGTAGTTGTATTGTCTTCACGTTTCATTTATTCTTTATTGTTTTTTGTATTTTGCTTAGTTTCACTTTCTAATAAATTATGTGGAATGCTACTCACGCTGCGCCTTGGTCCGAACGTGACAGACGTGAGAGTCTCATCTTTCCATACGGTGGTCATATTAGTTTGTAGGCAAAACTATTCGGATGCTACAGACGTTTTCGTGAGAAGACTGATGTCTCTTGGTCTGACAAACACTGCTGTAGCACGGCCACCTTCCAGCGCAGATGTGGAAGGCCGGCTTACATTGACAGATTTTCATGGGAATTTTATGGATTGACGCTCTGGTGCATCAACAGACTCTAGTTACGAAGCTAGAAGGTATAACTAGGTGCTGCTGGAACGTCTCTGGTGCGTCAACGACACTAGTTATGAAGCTAGAAGGTACAACTAGGTACTGCTGGAACATCTCTGGTGAGTCAACGACTCTAGTTATGAAGCTAGAAGGTACAACTAGGTACTGCTGGAACGTCTCTGGTGCGTCAACAACTCTAGTTATGAAGCTAGAATGTACAACTAGGGACATTTACATTTACGTCATTTAGCAGACGCTCTTATCCAGAGCGACTTACAAATTGGTGCATTCACCTTATGATATCCAGTGGAACAACCACATTACAATAGTACATCTATATCTTTTTTGGGGGGAGGGTGGGGGGGGGGTAGAAGGATTACTTAATCCTATCCCAGGTATTCCTTAAAGAGGTGGGGTTTCAGGTGTCTCCGGAAGGTGGTGATTGACTCCGCTGTCCTGGCGTCGTGAGGGAGCTTGTTCCACCATTGGGGTGCCAGAGCAGCGAACAGTTTTGACTGGGCTGAGCGGGAACTGTGCTTCCGCAGAGGTAGGGAGGCGAGCAGGCCAGAGGTGGATGAATGCAGTGCCCTTCTTTGGGTGTAGGGACTGATCAGAGCCTGAAGTTACGGAGGTGCCGTTCCCCTCACAGCTCCGTAGGCAAGCACCATGGTCTTGTAGCAGAGGTACTGCTGGAACGTCTCTGGTGGAGCAACGACTCTAGTCATGAAGCTAGACGGTACAACTAGGTACTGCTGGAACGTCTCTGGTGCGTCAACGACTCTAGTTATGAAGCTAGACGGTACAACTAGGTACTGCTGGAACGTCTCTGGTGGGTCAACGTCACTAGTTATGAAGCTAGACGGTACAACTAGGTACTGCTGGAACGTCTCTGGTGGGTCAACGACACTAGTTATGAAGCTAGACGGTACAACTAGGTACTGCTGGAACGTCTCTGGTGGGTCAACGACACTAGTTATGAAGCTAGACGGTACAACTAGGTACTGCTGGAACGTCTCTGGTGGGTCAACGACACTAGTTATGAAGCTAGACGGTACAACTAGGTACTGCTGGAACGTCTCTGGTGGGTCAACGACACTAGTTATGAAGCTAGACGGTACAACTAGGTACTGCTGGAACGTCTCTGGTGCGTCAACGGACTCTAGTCATGAAGCTAGAATGTACAACTAGGTACTGCTGGAACGTCTCTGGTGCGTCAACGACTCTAGTTATGAAGCTAGACGGTACAACTAGGTACTGCTGGAACGTCTCTGGAGCGTCAACGGACTCTAGTTATGAAGCTAGAATGTACAACTAGGTACTGCTGGAACGTCTCTGGTGCGTCAACGGACTCTAGTTATGAAGCTAGAAGGTACAGCTAGGTACTGCTGGAACATCTCTGGTGGGTCAACGACACTAGTTATGAAGCTAGACGGTACAACTAGGTACTGCTGGAACGTCTCTGGTGGGTCAACGTCACTAGTTATGAAGCTAGACGGTACAACTAGGTACTGCTGGAACATCTCTGGTGGGTCAACGACACTAGTTATGAAGCTAGACGGTACAACTAGGTACTGCTGGAACGTCTCTGGTGGGTCAACGTCACTAGTTATGAAGCTAGAAGGTATAACTAGGTACTGCTGGAACGTCTCTGGTGGGTCAACGT
This sequence comes from Salmo trutta, assembly GCF_901001165.1. NCBI lineage: Eukaryota > Metazoa > Chordata > Actinopteri > Salmoniformes > Salmonidae > Salmo > Salmo trutta. Next base: position 40,777,394 of record NC_042969.1, on the reverse strand, counting down.
CACTAGTTATGAAGCTAGACGGTACAACTAGGTACTGCTGGAACGTCTCTGGTGCGTCAACGGACTCTAGTTATGAAGCTAGACGGTACAACTAGGTACTGCTGGAACGTCTGTGGTGCGTCAACGGACTCTAGTTATGAAGCTAGAAGGTACAACTAGTTACTGCTCGAACGTCTACCAATGGCATATTCATTTTTTTGTGAGAAATTACATTCGACACTCAAAACATTTAGAAAGTATTTCTGAAGTATAAATAGCCAACACTTTAAATGAGGCAACACAACAAGACTTAACTAATGATTAGTAAATGGTTTATATGGACCTATATTAAACATCTTATGAATTACATTATGAATAATTATTAAACATTTTAAAAGTTGTTTACACATATCTTACGAACATTAAACAAATGTGGGAGTAATGCTTAATCAATTATGAATGAACTATTTACTAATTCGTTATAAATGCTTTCTTACATGGAGTTATAATGTGCTACCACCCTATGAAAACATTTACTACATATTAACACTATTTACTACCATAATGTCTTTCCTACCCTTTGAAGGTTTTTCTATGCGTCCCCAATGGGAAGTCTGATGGCTGGCTGGCTGGCTGGCTAGCTCTCTCTCTCTCTCTTTCTCTCTCTCTGTCTCTGTCTCTGTATCTGTCTCTCTCTCTCTGTCTCTCTCTCTCTCTGTCTGTCTCTCTGTCTGTCTCTCTCTCTGTCTGTCTCTCTCTCTCTGTCTCTCTCTCTGTCTGTCTCTCTCTGTCTGTCTCTCTCTCTCTCTGTCTCTCTCTCTCTTTCTCTCTGTCTCTCTCTCTCTCTCTTTCTCTCTGTCTCTCTCTCTCTTTCTCTCTGTCTCGCTGACTCAATTCAATTCAAGGGGCTTTATTGGCATGGGAAACATATGTTAACATTGCCAAAGCAAGTGAGGTAGATAATATACAAAAGTGAAATAAACAGTAAACAGTAAACATTACCCTTACAGAAGTTCCAAAAGAATAAAGACATTACAAATGTCATAGTATGTACAGTGTTGTAACAATGTACAAATGGTTAAAGTACAAAATGGAAAATAAATAAACATAAAAATGGGTTGTATTTACAATAGTGTTTGTTCTTCACTGGTTGACTTTTTCTTGTGGCAACAGGTCACAAATCTTGCTGCTGTGATGGCACACTGTGGTATTTCACCCAGTAGATATGGGAGATAATCAAAATCAGGTTTGTTTTCAAATTCAGTAATCTGAGGGAAATATGTGT
>NC_042969.1:40661130-40771130 GCF_901001165.1 Salmo trutta | reverse complement strand
GGGAGGGAGGGAGGGAGGGATGGAGGGAGTGAGGCTGCTAGAGGGAAGGGAGGGATGGAGGGAGGGAGGCTGCTAGAGCGAGGGAGGGAGGGAGGGAGGCCGCTAGAGGGAGCGTGAGATGGAGGGAGGGAGGCCGCTAGAGGGAGGGAGGGATGGAGGGAGGGAGGCTGCTAGAGGGAGGGAGGGAGGCCACTAGAGGGAGGGAGGGAGGCTGCTAGAGGGAGGGAGGCCACTAGAGGGAGGGAGGCAGGGCGCTAGAGGGAGGGAGGGATGGAGGGAGGGATGGAGGGAGGGAGGCCGCTAGAGGGAGGGAGGGATGGAGGGAGGCCGCTAGAGGGATGGAGGGAAGGAGGGAGGCTGATAGAGGGAGGGAGGGAGGGAGGCCGCTAGAGGGAGGGAGGGATGAAGGGAGGGAGGAAGGGATGGAGGGAAGGAGGCCGCTAGAGGGAGGGAGGGAGGAAGGGAGGGATGGAGGGAGGCCGCTGGAGGGAAGGAGGAATGGAGGGATGGAGGGAGGGAGGCCGCTAGAGGGAGGGAGGCCGCTAGAGGGAGGGAGGGAGGCCGCTAGAGGCAGGGAGGGATGGAGGGAGGGAGGGAGGCTGCTAGAGGGAGGGAGGGAGGCCGCTAGAGGGAGGGAGGGAGGTTGCTAGAGGGAGGGAGGCCACTAGAGGGAGGGAGGGAGGGTGGGAGGGCGCTAGAGGGAGGGAGGGATGAGGGAGGGAGGGATGGAGGGAGGGAGGCCGCTAGAGGGAGGGAGGGATGGAGGGAAGGAGGCCGCTAGAGGGATGGAGGGAAGGAGGGAGGCTGCTAGAGGGAGGGAGGGAGGGAGGGATGGAGGGAGGGATGGAGGGAGGGAGGCCGCTAGAGGGAGGGAGGGAGGGAGGCCGCTAGAGGGATGGAGGGAAGGAGGGAGGCTGCTAGAGGGAGGGAGGGAGGGATGGAGGGAGGGAGGCCGCTAGAGGGGTGGACAGAGGGAGGGAGGGGGCTAGAGGGATGGAGGGATGGAGGGAGGGATGGAGGGAGTGAGGCCACTAGAAGGAGGGAGGGATGGAGGGAGGGAGGCCGCTAGAGGGAGGGAGGGATGGAGGGAGGGAGGGAGACCGCTAGAGAGAGGGAGGGATGGATGGAGGGAGGGAGACCGCTAGAGGGAGAGAGGGATGGAAGGAGGGAGGCCGCTAGATGGAGGGAGGGAGGGATGGAGGGAGGGAGGGATGGAGGGAGGAACGCCGCTAGAGGGAGGGAGGGAGGGATGGAGGGAGGGAGGGATGGATGGAGGGAGGCTGCTTGAGGAAGGGAGGGAGGGAGGGATGCCACTAGAGGGAGGGAGGCCGCTAGAGGGAGGGAGGGAGGGAGGGAGGGAGGGAGGGAGGGATGGAGGGAGTGAGGGATGGAGGGAGGCCGCTAGAGGGAGGGAGGGATAGTGGGAGGGATGCCGCTAGAGGGACTGAGGGATGGAGGGAGGGAGGGAGGGATGGAGGGAGGGAGACCGCTAGAGGGAGGGAGGGATGGAGGGAGGGAGGGATGCCGCTAGATGGAGGGAGGGATGGAGGGAGGAACGCAGCTAGAAGGAGGGATGGAGGGAGGCAGGGAGGGAGGGAGGGAGGGAGGGAGGGAGGGAGGGAGGGATGGAGGGAGGCCGCTAGAGGAAGGGAGGGAGGGAGGCCACTAGAGGGAGGGAGGCCGCTAGAGGGAGGGAGGGAGGGAGGCCGCTAGAGGGATGGAGGGAGGGAGGATCATAGAGGGAGGGAGGGAGGCCGCTAGAGGGAGGGAGGGAGGCCACTAGAGGGAGGGAGGGATGGAGGGAGGGAGGCCACTAGAGGGAGGGAGGGATGGAGGGAGGGAGGGATGGAGGGAGGGAGGGAGGCCGCTAGATGGAGGGAGGGATGGAGGGAGGGAGGGATGGAGGGAGGAACGCAGCTAGAAGGAGGGATGGAGGGAGGCAGGGAGGGAGGGAGGGAGGGAGGGAGGGAGGGAGGGATGGAGGGAGGCCGCTAGAGGGAGGGAGGCCGCTAGAGGGAGGGAGGGAGGGAGGGAGGGAGGCCGCTAGAGGGATGGAGGGAGGGAGGATCATAGAGGGAGGGAGGGAGGCCGCTAGAGGGAGGGAGGGAGGCCACTAGAGGGAGGGAGGGATGGAGGGAGGGAGGCCACTAGAGGGAGGGAGAGATGTAGGGAGGGAGGGATGGAGGGAGGGAGGGAGGCCGCTAGAGGGAGGGAGGGATGGAGGGAATGAGGCCGCTAGAGGGAGGGAGGGATGGAGGGAGGGAGGCCACTAGAGGGAGGGAGGGATGGAGGGAGGGAGGGATGGAGGGAGGCCGCTAGATGGAGGGAGGGATGGAGGGAGGGAGGGATGGAGGGAGGAACGCAGCTAGAAGGAGGGATGGAGGGAGGCAGGGAGGGAGGGAGGGAGGGAGGGAGGGATGGAGGGAGGCCGCTAGAGGAAGGGAGGGAGGGAGGCCACTAGAGGGAGGGAGGCCGCTAGAGGGAGGGAGGGAGGGAGGGAGGCCGCTAGAGGGATGGAGGGAGGGAGGATCATAGAGGGAGGGAGGGAGGGAGGCCGCTAGAGGGAGGGAGGGAGGCCACTAGAGGGAGGGAGGGATGGAGGGAGGGAGGCCACTAGAGGGAGGGAGGGATGTAGGGAGGGAGGGATGGAGGGAGGGAGGGAGGCCGCTAGAGGGAGGGAGGGATGGAGGGAATGAGACCGCTAGAGGGAGGGAGGGATGGTGGGAGGGAGGGATGGAGGGAGGGAGACCGCTAGAGGTAGGGAGGGATGGAGGGCGGGAGGGATGGAGGGAGGGAGGTCGCTAGAGGGAGGGAGGGATGGAGGGAGGGAGGGAGGCCGCTAGAGGGAGGGAGGGATGGAGGGAGGGAAGGAGGCTGCTAGAGGGAGGGAGGGAGGCCGCTTGAGAGAGGGAGGGATGGAGGGAGGGAGGCCACTAGAGGGAGGGAGGGAGACCGCTTGAGGGAGGGAGGGATGGAGGGAGGGAGGCCACTAGAGGGAGGGAGGGAGGGAGGGAGGGATGGAGGGAGGGAGGGAGGCCACTAGATGGATGGAGGAGGGAGGGAAGAGGGAGAGAGGGTGAGATGGTGATAGGGAGGCCACTAAAGGGAGGGAGGGATGGGGGGAGGGAGGCTACTAGAGGGAGGGAGACCACTAGAGGGAGGGATGGAAGGAAAGAGGGAGAGGTGGTGAGAGGGTCGAAAGGGAGGCCGCTAAAGGGAGGGAGGGAGGCTTCGAGGGAAGGCTATATCGTTCCATAAAGGCTCAGTGCTTTGCTCTCTGCAGGTAAAACGAGTTTGCATAGTTTGGTTATTTTAGAGATTTGTTACAGCATTGTTTCTAATTTGCTTGTTCAATCACAGATTCAAATAGCCAAGTAACCAATGTCTGTATTGCATGTTGGCATGGTAACCAACGTCTGTACAGCCTGTTGGCCTGGTTACCAATGTCTGTACAGCCTGTTGGCCTGGTAACCAATGTCTGTACAGCCTGTTGGCCTGGTAACCAATGTCTGTACAGCATGTTGGCCTGGTAACCAATGTCTGTATAGCATTTTGGCCTGGTAACCAATGTCTTTATAGCATGTTGGCCTGGTAACCAATGTCTTTATAGCATGTTGGCCTGGTAACCAATGTCTGTATAGCATATTGGCCTGGTAACCAATGTCTTTATAGCATGTTGGCCTGGTAACCAATGTCTTTATAGCATGTTGGCCTGGTAACCAATGTCTGTATAGCATATTGGCCTAGTAACCAATGTCTGTATAGCATGTTGGCCTTGTAACCAATGTCTGTATAGCATGTTGGCCTTGTAACCAATGTTTGTATAGCATGTTGGCCTGGTAACCAATGTCTGTATAGCATGTTGGCCTGGTAACCAATGTCTGTATAGCATGTTGGCCTGGTAACCAATGTCTTTGTACTGTTGATTTTCTTATATTATACATTGTGATGTGTCCCAAATGGCACCCTATTATAGCGTCCCTACTCATCCTCAATGTTGTCAGGCTGACTGACTGAAATAGGACAAGCTCGTCGATGTCAGTCACAGGTACACTGCCAAGTTGTCAACATAACATACTGGGACGAGACAGGGCACTCAGGAAGACAGACTGTAACAGCATACACACACACACACACACACACACACACACACACACACACACACACACACACACACACACACACACACACAGGTACTCAGCAAGAACAGGAGAAACACAGGAATCCATTTTTCAGGTTCAGACTGTTGGCTGTGTACCAAATGGCTCCCTGTTCCCTATATAGGGCACTACTTTAGGGCTCATCAGGCCCATAGGGCTCTGGTCAAAAGTAGTGCACTATAAAGGGAATAGGGTGTCATTTGTGAGTCAACCTGTATGGCTTCAATAGAGCTCCTTAATATTTTATTAGGCTGCATCATGTTTAATGCACAAACCTAGAAATCTGAGCGTTTCCTGCTGCCAGTAAAACAATAACCCAGCCATTTGTGATTACATGGACTCGTAGTCACTAGTCTGCTGTAGCCTCCTCGAACAATGCTGGAAGTTTCTACTGTCTTACAGAAACAACATTACACGACCAGGGACGGACTGGATCCAGAAATCAGCCCGAGCATTTCTCAAACGCCATACCATTTTTCCCTTGAGATCCTCGTTGTTTGTCAAATAATGGTTGTTCTGTAAATCCCCAGACTTAGACCGGCCCACTGGGCTAAAGATGGACCAGCCCATCTGCAATAGCCAGAACTGCCCTATGGCTAGCCCATTTCTGTACACAGCTGCTGAGTGCTCTACACTTACCCTGGCTGCTGGAGAGGTGATACTTCAGCTGGTAATGGGAATCACTGATTACCACCAATGATGTATTTAAACCCTGGATTGCTGATGCTATGTATTGGCCATAGTCACCGGTCGGCCATATTGGCACTCCACCGTAGGAGCAGTCCTCCATAGGAATGAATGGAATTCTAAGATATTTCAATTACTTGTTTATAGGACAAAATGACAGTATTTAAGTCTCTTGTTGTTGTAGTGGGGACAGTTAACATTACTCATCTCTAAAATGTTTTCATATATTTTTTCATTTGTTATGTTTTGATCATATATCCTTTCAAAGTATGCATTAAGGTGTCTGTAATAGAATAAACGTGGCAAAAAACGAATGTAGACATTTAATAAATATATTTCTATAGTTTCCCCCCTACAAATCACAATGGTGGGGGAGAGCCAAGATGGAGGCACGGTGGCTTCAACACAATGGTGGGGGAGGGCCAAGATGGAGGCATGGTGGCTTCAACACAATGGTGGGGGAGAGCCAAGATGGAGGCATAGTGGCTTAAACACAATGGGGGGGAGAGCCAAGATGGAGGCATGGTGGCTTCAACACAATGGTGGGGGAGAGCCAAGATGGAGGCACGGTGACTTCAATACAATGGTGGGGGAGGGCCAAGATGGAGGCATAGTGGCTTCAACACAATGGTGGGGGAGAGCCAAGATGGAGGCAGAGTGGCTTCAACACAATGGTGGGGGAGAGCCAAGTTAGAGGCACGGTGACTTCAATACAATGGTGGGGGAGTGCCAAGATGGAGGCATGGTGGCTTCAACACAATTCAACCATATCAGTAATTTAGTGTATATATACAATCATTGGTTAGAACAAGGAAATAATGTTGATGAGAAAACCAATTATTCTAATAAATGCAATCAAAGCACTTGTGCAAATTAGCTGTAATGATATGGTGTTTGTGTCGTGTGTGTGTGTGTGCACGTATATGCGCGTGTGTGTGTATATGCGTGTGTGTGTGTGTGTGTGTGTGTGTGTGTGTGTGTACTGGTGCCATTCACCAGTAAATCTGTGGTATGTATTGAGCCTAGGCACCATTGCAGTACATACTGTGTAATGCCAGATTTATTGAGCCATTGTAATCGATGCTGTGTCATGCCAGAGCTCTCCTCATGCATCTTTAAACCAGACACCTTGTATCTTTTAATTCAACAATGGTAAAGCACATTAAGCACTTTAGAGCACGCCAGGCTGGGCTGACGGATACTGTGTGTGTGTGTGTGTGTGTTTGTGTGTGTGTTTGTGTTGACAGAGAGCCGCGGTGACAGGAATTTATTAGCCCAGCTTTTAGAAAGGCTCCTGAGTGCAGGTCTTGACTAAAATAATCCTTGTCAGTGGAGCAGGATGTTGCCCTCTTTGTGCCGACAGACAGGACAGACAGGACAGACAGACAGACAGACAGACAGACAGACAGACAGACAGACAGACAGACAGACAGACAGACAGACAGACAGACAGACAGACAGACAGACAGACAGACAGACAGACAGGAAGGACAGACAGACAGACAGACAGACAGACAGACAGACAGACAGACAGACAGACAGACAGACAGACAGAGCAGACAGACACAGACAGACAGACAGACAGACAGACAGACAGACAGACAGACAGACAGACAGACAGACAGACAGACAGACAGACAGACAGACAGACAGACAGACAGACAGACAGACAGACAGACAGACAGAAAGGACAGACAGATAGGACAGACAGAACTGACAGACCTGACAGACAGGACAGACAGACAGACAGACAGTCAGGACAGACACATTCATTCACAATACGGCATCTAGCCTAGCGGTTAAGAGTATTGGGAAAGTAACCAAAAGGTTTCTGGTTCGAATATCTGAACTGTGCCCTTGAGCAAGGCACCTTAACCTATTTGCTCTGGATAAGAGCATCTTCTAAGCGACTCAAATCTAAATGACAGGACAGAAAGGTAATCTGAGAGGTTGAGTCTCTCCTCTAATCCAGGTCTGTTGTTTTAGTGTTATCATCTTAGATAACATGTTGTCTCTAAATGACAGGACAGATAGGTTATCTGAGAGGTTGAGTCTCTCCTCTAATACAGCTCTGTTGTTTTAATGTTATCATCTGAGATAACAGGTTGAGTCTCTCCTCTAATACAGCTCTGTTGTTTTAATGTTATCATCTTAGATAACAAGACAGTGAATAGTTTACACTGTAGTTATCAATGATCTTTTCTGAAGGAGAGAGTTTATTCATTAAACATATGTTCTCAATATGTTTATATATGTTAGGATGTAAAGAAAGTTGATAAATGAATTCACAATAGACTCTAATTTGGGCGGCAGCTAGCCTAGTGGTTTAGAGTGTTGGGATAGTAACCGAAAAGTTGCTGGTTCGAATTTCTGAGCCGACTACGTGAAAAAACTGTTGCTGCGACCTTGAGCAAGGCACTTAACCCTAATTTCTCTGGATAAGAGCGTCTGCTAACGATTAAAAGTTCAATCTTAAAACACAAGTGTGTTGTCCTTGTTCTACATGTAATCAATTATGTAGAATATAGAGTTTTAGAGACGTTTTATTGTTACATACACCGATAGAAATGTGTTGATTTACAGGGTCAGCCATAGTAGTACAGAGCCCTGGAGCAAACTAGGGTTAAGTGCCTTGCTCAAGGGCACATCGACAGATTTCTTTGCCCAGTCGGGTCCAATATGCAACCTTTCGGTTACTGGCCCAATGCTCTAACTTTTAGGCAACCTATAAACTAAGAATGAATAAACTAGGAATGAGCAAATCAAATGAAATTGTATTTGTCACATGTGACTAAAACAACAGGTGTAGACCTTAAACTGAAATGCTTACTTACAAGCCCTTAACCAACAATGCAGTTTTAAGAAAATACCCTAAAAAAGTAAGAGATAAGAATAACAAATAATTAAAGAGCAGCAGTAAATAACAATAGCAAGGCTATATACAGGAGGTACCGGTACAGAGTCAATGTGGAGGCTATATACAGGGGGTTCTGGTACAGAGTCAATGTGGAGGCTATATACAGGGGGTACCGGTACAGAGTCAATGTGGAGGCTATATACAAGGGGTATCGGTACAGAGTCAATGTGGAGGCTATATACAGTGAGTACCGGTACAGAGTCAATGTGGAGGCTATATACAGGGGGTTCTGGTACAGAGTCAATGTGGAGGCTATATACAGGGGGTACCGGTACAGAGTCAATGTGGAGGCTATATACAAGGGGTATCGGTACAGAGTCAATGTGGAGGCTATATACAGGGGGTACCGGTACAGAGTCAATGTGGAGGCTATATACAGGAGGTACCGGTACAGAGTCAATGTGGAGGCTATATACAGGAGGTACCGGTACAGAGTCAATGTGGAGGCTATTTACAGGGGGTACCGGTACAGAGTCAATGTGGAGTCTATATACAGGGTGTTACGGTACAGAGTCAATGTGGAGGCTATGTACAGGGGGTTCTGGTACAGAGTCAATGTGGAGGCTATATACAGGAGGTACAAGTACAGAGTCAATGTGGAGGCTATATACAGGGGGTTCTGGTACAGAGTCAACGTGGAGGCTATATACAGGGGGTACCGGTACAGAGTCAATGTGCGGGGGAACCGGTGTCAAGGTAACTGAGGTAATGTGTACATGTAGGTAGAGTTATTAAAGTGACTATGCATAGATAATAACAGAGAGTAGCAGCAGTGTAGAAGAGGGTGGGGGGGGGCAATGCAAATAGTATGGGTAGCCATTTGATTAGCTGTTCAGGAGTCTTATGGCTTGGGGGTAGAAGCTGTTTAGAAGCCTCTTGGACCTAGACTTGGCGCTTCGGTTCCGCTTGCCAAGAGGTAGCAGAGAGAATAGTCTATGACTAGGGTGGCTGGAGTCTTTGACAAATTTTAGGGCCTTCCTCTGACGCCACCTGGTATAGAGGTCCTGGATGGCAGGAAGCTTGGCCCCGGTGAAGTACTGGGCCGTTTGCACTACCCTCTGTAGTGTCTTGCGGTCGGAGGCCGAGCAGTTGCTATACCAGGCAGTGATGCAGCCAGTCAGGATGCTCTCAATGGTGCAACTGGAGAGCGAGGGAGAGCTTTGTACATGTCTCTGTGTGTGGAGTAAAGGTGGTCCACAGTTATTTTCCCTCTGGTTGCACATTTAACATGCTGATAGAAATGAGGTAAAATGGATTTAGGTTTCTCTGCATTAAAATCCCCGGCCACTCATACAGTACATCTCGTTGAGTGCGATCTTAGTGCCAGCGTCGGTCTGTGGTGGTATGTAGACAGCTACGAAAAATACAGATGTAAACTCTCTGGGAAGAAAGTGTGGTCTACAGCTTATCATGAGATACTCTACATCAGGCGAGCAAAATCTTGAGACTTCCTTAGATATCGTGCATCAGCTGTTGTTTACAAATATACATAGACCGCCACCCCTTGTCTTACCAGAGGCCGCTGTTCTATCCTGCCGATACAGTGTATAACCCTCTAGCTGTATGTTATTCATGTTGTCATTTAGCCACGACTTGGTGAAACATACTGTAAGATATTACAGTTTTTAGGTCCCATTGGTAGGATATACGTGCTTTTAGCTTGTCCAATTTATTTTCCAGTGAATGTACGTTGGCCAGTGGTACGGATGGCAAGGGCAGATTAGCCACTCCTTGGCGGATTCTCGCAAGTCACCTTAATCTCAATCTCCAGCGAATTACGTGGATGAGGGCCAGTTCGGGTGTCTGGAGTAAATCCCTCTCATCCGACTTCATTAAAGAGAAATTCTTCATCCAATTCAAGGTGATTAATCGCTGTTCTGATTTCCAGAAGCTATTTCCGGTCATAAGAGATGGTAGCAGCAACATTATGTACAAAATAAGTTACCGAAAATGCGAAAAACCAAACAAAATAGCACGCGGTTGTTTAAGAGCCCATGAAACAACAGCCATCCTCTCTGGCGCCATCTTAAACCACTTACATTACAATAACCATCAAGTGCTATGATGAAACTGGCTCTCATGAGGACCGCCACAGGAAGGGAAGACCCAGAGTTACCTCTGCTGCAGCAGATAAGTTCATTAGAGTTAACTGCACCTCAGATTGCAATCCAAATAAATGCTTAACAGAGTTCAAGTAACAGACACATCTAAACATCAACTGTTCAGAGGAGACTGCGTGAATCAGGCCTTCATGGTCGAATTGCTGCAAAGAAATCACTACGAAGGGACACCAATGAGAAGAAGAGACTTGCTTGGGCCAAGAAACACGAGCAATGGACATTAGACCGGTGGAAATATGTCCTTTCATCTGATGAGTCCAAATTTGATCGTTTTGGTTCCAACTGCCATGTCTTTGTGAGACACAGAGTAGGTGGACGGATGATCACCGTGTTTGTTGATCCCACAGTGAAGCATGGAGGAGGAGGTGTCATGGTGTGGGTGTGCTTTGCTGGTGACACTGTTAGTGATTTATTTAGAATTCAAGGCACACTTAACCTGCACGGCTACCACAGAATTCTGCAGCGACATGCCGTCCCATCTGGTTTGCGCTTAGTGGGACTATCATTTGTTTTTCAACAGGACAATCACACAAAACACACCTGCAGGCTTTGTAAGGGCTGTTTGACCAAGAAGGAGAGTGATGGAGTGCTGCATCAGATGACCTGGCCTCCACAATCAACCAACTTCTGACTTTAATAAAAAAATAAACATTTACACCATTTTCTCCCAATTTTGAGGTGTCCAATTGGTAGTTACAGTCTTGTCTCATCAAGTCTTGTCTCGCCCGACTAACATCACTACTCTGGACAGTTCTGACTTAGAATATGTGGACAACTACAAATACCTAGGTGTCTGGTTAGACTGTAAAATCTCCTGCCAGACTCATATTAAACATCTCCAATCCAAAATTAAATCTAGAATCGGCTTCCTATTTCGCAACAAAGCCTCCTTCACTCATGCTGCCAAACATACCCTCGTCTATCCTACCAATCCTCGACTTCGGCGATGTCATTTACAAAATAGCCTCCAACACTCTACTCAGCAAACTGGATGCAGTCTATCACAGTGCCATCCGTTTTGTCACCAAAGCCCCATATACCACCCACCACTGCGACCTGTATGCTCTCGTTGGCTGGCCCTCGCTACATATTCGTTGCCAGACCCACTAGCTCCTGGTCATCTATACGTCTATGCTAGGTAAAGCTCCGCTTTATCTCAGCTCACTGGTCACCATAACAACACCCACCCATAGCACACGCTCCAGCAGGTATATCTCACTGGTCATCCCCAAAGCCAAATCCTGCTTTGGCCGCCTTGCCTTCCAGTTCTCTGCTGCCAATGACTGGAATGAATTGCAAAAATCACTGAAGTTGGAGACATATTTCCGTCACTAACTTTAAGCATCAGCTATCTGAGCTGCTAACCGATCATTGTACCTGTACATAGTCCATCTGTAAATAGCCCACCCAATCTACCTACCTCAACCCCATATTGTTTTTATTGAATTTTTTGCTCTTTTGCTCACCAGTATCTCTACTTGCACATCAACATCTGCACATCTATCACTCTAGTGTTAATTTGCTGAATTGTAATTACTTCGCTACTATGGCCTATTTATTGCCTTACCTCCTTACTCCATTTGCACACACTGTATATACACTTTTCTATTGTGTTATTGACTGTACGTTTGTTTATTCCATGTGTAACTCTGTGTTGTTGTTTATTGTCGCACTGCTTTGCTTTATCTTGGCCAGGTCACAGGTGTAAATGAGAACTTGTTCTCAACTGGCCTACCTGGTTAAATAAAGGTGAAATAAAATGTTTAAAAAAATAACGGTATTTCAAAAAAGTTGTGTTAAACCTTCACTGGTATGCCATCCAACCCTGGAGTTTTCCCGGACTTAAAGGCTTTAATTGCGTCAAGAAGTTACTCCTCTGTAATTTGGCCTTCACATGAGTCTTTCTGTGTGGCTGTTCATTTTACATTATTAATAGGAAAAAAATCCATACAATTAGCTGTGGGTAGTGGAGATAGAGGAGATTGGCCATTGTCTGGTCACTTTCTGGTCACTGTCTGGTCACTGTCTGGTCACTGTCTGGTCACTTTCTTGTCACTTTCTGGTCACTGTCTGGTCACAGTCTGGTCACTTTCTGGTCACTTTCTGGTCACTGTCTGTTCACAGTCTGGTCACTGTCAGGTCACTTTCTGGTCTCTGTCTGGTCACAGTCCGGTCACAGTCCGGTCACTGTCCGGTCACTGTCCGGTCACTGTCCTGTCACTGTCCTGTCACTGTCCGGTCACTGTCTGGTCACAGTCTGGTCACTTTCTGGTCACTTTCTGGTCACTGTCTGTTCACTGTCTGGTCACAGTCCGGTCACTGTCAGGTCACTTTCTGGTCACTTTCTGGTCTCTGTCTGGTCACAGTCCGGTCACAGTCCGGTCACTGTCCGGTCACTGTCCGGTCACTGTCCTGTCACTGTCCTGTCACTGTCCGGTCACTGTCCGGTCACAGTCCGGTCACTGTCCGGTCACTGTCCGGTCACTTTCTGGTCACTGTCTGGTCACTGTCCGGTCACTGTCCGGTCACTGTCCGGTCACTGTCCGGTCACTGTCAGTTCACTGTCCGGTCACTGTCCGGTCACTGTCCGGTCACAGTCCGGTCACTGTCCGGTCACTTTCTGGTCACTGTCTGGTCACTGTCTGGTCACTGTCCGGTCACTCTCCGGTCACTGTCCGGTCACTGTCCTGTCACTGTCCGGTCACTGTCAGTTCACTGTCTGGTCACTGTCCAGACACTGTCTGGTCACTGTCCGGTCACTGTCTGGTCACTGTCTGGTCACAGCGACAGAGCAGAAGTTGAAGACAAGGTGCTAATACAGAGCTTTGTTAAAAGTAGATAGTGCCACAAAGAGTAAAGGCAGAGTACAACACCACTTTTATCAATGCACATCCTCATCCATTGTTTTATTGTATAAATATAACACCACTCCTACCTATAACAATACACATCTTAATCCGGTTATTAAAGGAGGACATGGTAAGAGGATATTTTTGAACAAGGGATAGGGCCATTAAAGTGTAGTTACGTTGACATGAGGAAAACATCTTCCCACTGATAGCACTTATGAACTCATTAGTTATGTACGGTTTAACACTCAAACACACACACACAGGTACACACACACACACACACACAACAGGAATTTGTGATAATGGCTGCAGTGGAATCAGTAGAATTGTATTGAATACATCAGACACGTGGTTTCCATGGTTTCCGTGTGTTTGATGTCATTCCATTCGCTCCGTTCCAGCCATTATTGTGAGCCGTCCTCCCCCTCAGCAGCCTCCTCTGACACACACTAATACGATAGGCAGAAGTGCCTCAGGGTAGAGGGAGAAAGTGAGCTGATAGTTACATTGTTAAGAGGTCATTATTTTCTACACACAACCCTGGGAACGAAAACAAGCAGCTAAATAACACAGGAACAATAACTATTGTTTTAGTATGCAAATATAGCTAAACATTGCAAATATGAATATATTGGCTATTATGATAGCAACCAATCTTGAGTAAATGTTCAGCATTATATGCATTGTTTAGATTTCAAGGTTTGACAGCTTTGTAAGCTTACAACTTCCTTATTTTTGAAAATATTGTTTCAATATATATATAATAAAATGCAAACAATAATATCAAAGAAACAAAAATGGAAAACCCGACAGTCAAATATTATAAAAATAGATAGGATACACAGAGAAGATATTTTTTACAGATATTAAAGGACACAATTCTCCTCTGCAAGCTGGTAGGTGAAATAGATAACGATAACATCTGGGAAATACCTGCCACAGATCAAAACAGAAATTAATATTGTATTCATATTCAGAAAAATGATTTAGACTTTAAGGGTTGATTAATGCGTATTGAATGGTAAAGGCAATTAACTACAGATGTTATTAATTTTGTGTTATTAATGGGTTGGTTTAGTCCCAATTGGCACCCTATTCCGAATATAGTGCACTTTAGTCCCCAGACATCATCATTCCTGTCCGCCCCTGTAGGGCATCCCAGGGGTTGTGTGCTGGGAGGTGTCGAAAATAACACCCTATTCCCTATATAGTGCACTACTTTTGACTATACCCCTATGGGCCCTGATTAAAAGTAGTGCACTACATAGGGGACAGGGTGCCATTTGAGATGCAGACCCTTATCATGATCTATATGTCCAGACAGAACCACGGCAGTAACCATAGTGACAGGGACAGATATAGATAGGTAGGTGTAACTAAGAGGATGGAACTGTATTGAATAACACATACCTTTTTATTTCAATATTTAACCTGTATCCAACCAGGTAGGTCAATTAAAGAAGAACTTGTGGAATTTACATGACTAACTGGTGAGTGTTAAGTGACTGGTATTGACATGACTAACTGGTGAGTGACTGGTATTTACATGACTAACTGGTGAGTGTTAAGTGACTGGTATTTACATGACTAACTGGTGAGTGACTGGTATTTACATGACTAACTGGTGAGTGTTAAGTGGCTGGTATTTACATGACTAACTAGTGAGTGACTGGTATTTACATGACTAACTGGTGAGTGACTGGTATTTACATGACTATCTGGTGAGTGACTGGTATTTAAATGACTAACTGGTGAGTGTTAAGTGACTGGTATTTACATGACTAACTGGTGAGTGACTGGTATTTAAATGACTAACTGGTGAGTGTTAAGTGACTGGTATTTACATGACTAACTGGTGAGTGTTAAGTGACTGGTATTAAACATGTAAATTACTCCTGAGCCACTCTGACCTGAAGTACTGTATCACCCCAGAACATGGGCATAGGTAGGCCAATTAAACCTTCTGATTTACAATGAATACATGAGGTGTGGCAGGTGCTACAGAGATATAGAATGACAGTACAGGTCAGAACACAGCACACCTGAAACACTCTGACCAGCAATAGCACCAGTAGACACTTTTCTTATTCACTAATGATGACCTGAGAAGTGGCAGGTGCTACAGAGGATATAAAATGACAGTACAGGTCAGAACACAGCACCGCTGAGGCACTCTGACCAGCAGTAGCACCAGCCAACCTGGACATATCCTCCTAATAATGTCATTAAGGGGATAAGGGCTGCCTCCAAAAATCCTCAGAAGCACACACTCCCATAATAACATGTCCGGTGGTGGGTTTAAATGTCATAGTAATGAATGGAGAGCGACCTGAATGGAGAGCGACCACATTCTGCTCTAAATTCGTTTAAATCACATTTCGTGTTGTTTTGACTGTAACTTACATCAAGCCGGTTGCCTGTAAGTTACAGTAAATAAGGTACATTATGTTCCCGTAATGTATTTTACAGTATCCAATACTGTTACATTCATCTTTTTTACTGTTGTTTTTAGGGTAACTTACAGACAACTGGCATCCTGTAAGTTACTGTAAAACAACAGTATATTACTGTAATGTTATTACAGTAATTGTAAAGAACTAATTAATGAATTAATGAATTAAATTCATTGAGAGGAGATGGGGTTTTGTATTTGACAGTATTTTACCATAATTGCATGTGATTGGTAGAAGCAGGTTGTGTAATTTGTGTATATGTTACAGCATATCAATGAAGGCCAGTCCTGAAGTCTTTGTTAAAATACCACATTTTACATCACTTGCACTTCTAGAGGCCTTAACGAAGGCTTCCAAACTGGTAGTGAGTACAGGACAAAACAGACCAAAGGACATGGCAAATATTGTAAGTTACTGTAAAACAACAGGGCTCCCGAGTGGTGCAGCGGTCTAAGGCACTGCATCTCAGTGCTAGAGGCGTCACCAAAGATACCCTGGTTTGATTCCAGGCTGTATCACAACCGGCCTTGATTGGGAGTCCCATAGGGCGGCGCACAATTGTCTCAGCGTCGTCCAGGTTTGGCCGGTGTAGGCCGTGATTGTAAATAAAACATGTGTTCTTAACTGACTAGCCTAGTGAAATAATGGTCAACGTTACATGACCAAATTCAAGCTCAGTGACCAATTTCCAAGGGAGATAAACAAACGTCGTAAGAGACTGTATCCAGTACAGAGGCAACAAACGGAGAAGGGTAAGCATGCCATTCTCATTGTGGACCTTCTCTTTATAGATGGACAGCTATTCTGAGACGGCTCCATAACACCATGGCTGTACTAAATTCTTCAGGTTATGAAAAAAATAAGGTATGGGAACTGTTTAAAATATCTGAACATTATGAAGTGGATATGAACACACACATATTCAACTACATGCTCACTTACACATACAGACTAATACATATACACACACACCTGATCTCGCTCTCTTCTCTTTCTCTCTTTTCTCTTCTCTTCTCTCCCCATCTCTCTATTGTCGAGAACTCTTTTATAATTGAATGTGTTTTTTGGTTTATATATGTTAACAACAAGTAAGGGGAAGATTTCAGAATAGGGGAATTGGGGAATAATAACATATTGTACGGAATACATTTGTACTGTAGTGAAGCCGTCTCTATAGTAATGCAAGGTCTCTTTCATGATCATGTGAAACGTCAGTTGCTGTGGAAATGCTGGGATGTGTTTTTCCAATTATGTTAAAGGTAATTATGCTGCAACTATGACGGTGATACCATATGGATTACAATTATCATGAATATTAAGGCTATATGTACTGTATGTTACACACATAGACACTCAACCATGCAAATTGGAGGAGTTATTTTTAATTTGGACATCACAAATTATAGTCTTACTCTTCTACAGACATCGTACACACTCTCACTAAATCACATCCAATATCATACACATCAACCAACTCAGATTTACTACATACGTAATATCTTGTCTCAAATTTCTACCATCTGTCGCATTGGCTCACAGGCAAACAGGCAATGGAATTAAACAAATATTGCTAGAACCTATTTCTTAAATTCTAAATATCAGACATTTGAAAGCTCTAGTTTTGACCGTCATAATACCTCTGATGGCAGTAACTTTGCAAGCACTAATTATGGTCAGTTTAGACTGAGAATAGTATCTAAGTATAGCCATGTCACGTCCTGACCATATACTTAGGTAATTTTGTATTATATTTGGTCAGGACGTGGCAGAGTTATGTGTGGTTATGGTATAGTGGGGTTGTGAGTGTTGGGTTAGGTTCTAGGTTAGGTTTTCTATGTGTAGGTGTATGTCTATGTTTGGTTAATTGGGGTTGGGACTCTCAGTTGAAGGCAGGTGTTGTCTATCTGCCTTTGATTGAGAGTCCCATATAGTGGGGTGTGTTTGTGTTTGGTATTTGTGGGTAATTGTATTTTGCACTGTGTTTCGTTTCTCCTGTGAAACTGTCACCTTTCGCCTTTGCGTGTTTATTTTGTTTTGTCGTTTCCATCTATAAGAAATATGATGTGGAACAGTCAACCTGCTGCGTCTTGGTCATCAAGTGATTTCGACATATCTTCCGATGAGGGAGAATACGAGGAACGTGACAGAATTACCCACCAACAACGGACCAAGCTTCAGAGGAAGGAGCAGCACAAGGAGAGGCACCAGGAGAAAAGCTGTCTGGAGTCATGGACTTGGGAGGAAATCCTGGATGGGAAAGGACCATGGGCTCAAGCTGGGGATTATCGCCGCCCGCAGTGGGAGATCGAGGCAGCGAGAGCTGAGAGGCGCTGGTATGAGGAGAGGGAGCGCAACGGACACGGGAGGCAGCCCCACAATTTTTTTGGGGGGGGGCACACGGGGAGATTGGCGGAGTCAGGTGGTAGACCTAAGCTAACTCCCCGTGCTTACCGGAAGCAGCGTGGTACTGGTAAGACACCGTGTTATGCTGTGGAGCACACGGTGTCCCCAGTGCGCGTTCAAAGCCCGGTGCGCTACATACCAGCCCCCCGCAAGTGCTATGCGAGTGCAGGCATCGAGCCAGGGCGGATGGTGCCAGCTCAGCGCGTCTGGTCTCCAGTGCGCCTCCTCGGTCCAGGTTATCCTGCGCCGGCGTTGAGCACTGTGTCTCCAGAGCGCTGGGAGGGTCCAGTTCGCCCAATGCCTGCTCTCCGCCCGTGCCGGGCCAAAGTGGGCATTCAGCCTGGAGTGTGGGTAAAGAGTGTCCGTACCAGAACTCCAGTGCTCCTCCACAGCCCGGTTTATCCTGTGCCTCCTCCTCGGACCAGGCCTCCAGTGGGTCTCCCCATCCTGGTCCATCCTGTGTCACCTCCCAGGACCAGGCCTTCCGTGGGTCTCCCCATCCTGGTTCATCCTGTGCCACCTCCCAGGACCAGGCCTCCAGTGGGTCTCCCCATCCTGGTCCGTCCTGTGCCACCTCCCAGGACTAGGCCTCCGGTGGGTCTCGCCAGTCAACAGTCGTCAGAGCTGCCCACCAGTCAACAGTCGTCAGAGCTGCCCGCCAGTCAACAGTCGTCAGAGCTGCCCGCCAGTCAACAGTCGCCAGGGAGGTCAGACTGCGCTGAACTGCCGGAGTGGCCAGACTGCGCTGAACTGCCGGAGTGGCCAGACTGCGCTGAACTGCCGGAGTGGCCAGACTGCGCTGAACTGCCGGAGTGGCCAGACTGCGCTGAACTGCCGGAGTGGCCAGACTGCGCTGAACTGCCGGAGTGGCCAGACTGCGCTGAACTGCCGGAGTGGCCAGACTGCCCTGAACTGCCGGAGTGGCCAGACTGCCCTGAACTGCCGGAGTGGCCAGGGACGCCCGCCAGCCCGGTGAGTCCTGTGCCTACGCCTAGGGCCAGGCCTCTGTCATGTCTCCCCAGCCTGGTGAGTCCTGTGCCTGTGCCCAGGGCCAGGCATCCATCATGTCTCCCCAGCCTGGTGAATCCTGGGTCAGGGCCGTTGGAGTATCCGACACCGGTGTACGGCCCAGAGGATCCGACACCGGGGTGCGGCCCAGAGGATCCGACACCGGGGTGCGGCCCAGGTGCGGCCCAGAGGATCCGACACCGGGGTGCGGCCCAGAGGATCCGACACCGGGGTGCGGCCCAGAGGATCCGACACCGGGGTGCGGCCCAGAGGATCCGACACCGGGGTGCGGCCCAGAGGATCCGACACCGGGTTGCGGCCCAGAGGATCCGACACCGGGGTGCGGACCAGAGTATCCGACAACAGCTTGCGACCCGGGACTGAGGGGAGCTGCCTGTGACCTAGAACCGGGTGAGTCTGGTCACAATTCTAAAGTAAAGTTGATTAACTATGACTGTGATGATTCTGCCTACAACCCAGAACCGAAGGAGTCTGCTTACAGCCTGGGACCGAAGGAGTCGGCCCACGAACCAGAACCAAAGAAGTCTGCCTACTGTCCTAAGCCCAACAGGTCTGTCTACGGTCTGTTGGACAGTAGGCCAGAACCGGAGCCACCTCCAATATAGGTGGGTTGGGGAGGGGGGGTGTAGCACTGTGCCGTCGTTGACGGCAGCCACCCTCCCTTCCCTCCCTTTAGTTAGGGGGATAATTGTGTGTTGTTTTTTTTCTGTTGGTTTGGTGCATTCAGTGTATGCACCTTTAGGGGGGGGGGTAATGTCACGTCCTGACCATATACTTAGGTAATTTTGTATTATATTTGGTCAGGACGTGGCAGAGTTGTGTGGTTATGGTATAGTGGGGTTGTGAGTGTTGGGTTAGGTTCTAGGTTAGGTTTTCTATGTGTAGTTGTATGTCTATGTTTGGTTAATTGGGGTTGGGACTCTCAGTTGAAGGCAGGTGTTGTCTATCTGCCTTTGATTGAGAGTCCCATATAGTGGGGTGTGTTTGTGTTTGGTATTTGTGGGTAATTGTATTTTGCACTGTGTTTCGTTTCTCCTGTGAAACTGTCACCTTTCGCCTTTGCGTGTTTATTTTGTTTTGTCGTTTCCATTTATAATAAATATGATGTGGAACAGTCAACCTGCTGCGTCTTGGTCATCAAGTGATTTCGACATATCTTCCGATGAGGGAGAATACGAGGAACGTGACAAGCCAGTTATAATTGTAACGGTTTATCAGATTTTAAAAAAGATCAGTCTTTATATGGCTAAAAGAAAAGGAATATAACATACTGTTTACAGGAAACTCACTCTACATCCTTAGATGAAGTTGCGTGGAAAAAGGAATTTCTGTCATGGACAAAGGAACTCAAAAGGGGTGATGATATTAACAAATATTTCGATCTGAATGTGCAAATAGTCAGGAATGATTCAAAGAAGGAAGGTTGATCCCTTTTGAATATAAAAGTGGACGAAAAAGAGATTTGGCTCATTAATCTATATGGTCCAAATCAGGATGATCCATCCTTCTTTGAAAACATTTATACCAATTTATTAAACTTACAGGCAACAAATGATCTAATCATTATGGTTGGGGACTATAACACAGTGGTAAGTACCTCAATGGACCGTTAATAAGGTAATCACTCTACAAACTATCATCATCGTGCCCTTAAGGAAATCGCAAATATTACAGACACATTAGAAATAGTGGATATTTGGAGACTAAAAAAAACCCGACCTAGTGAGATATACATGGAGGAGACTTAATCAAGCTGGTCGTCTTGACTACTTTTTTGTCTCTTAAGTGTACCTTCAGAGGTCATTGAAATCAATATTCATCAATAATAAAAAAGCAATTTCTGGCTAAAGAGACAAGACTAACAAGGGAAATCCACAAATTAATTGTACAGGTAGATAGCAATAAAAACAATACTACAGAGATACAAAATAAGTTAGAGGAAAAACAAAAAGAACTTAGAAACTTATTCAAGAAAGATCTTATGTAATCTATTACAAAAATAAAGCAAACTGGATGGAATATGGAGAAAAATGCACACAATTCTTCCTGAATCTCCAGTACAGGAACGCTAACAAAAATAATTTGCAGAAACTCGTTACTGAAGACGTAGTCATCTATGATTCTCCGAATTATATTTTAAAAGAGGAAGCTAGTTATTTTAGGCAGATGTTCTCTTTTCCGTCTCATCCTTTCCCACTGAATGAAGATTACGGTAAAGAATTTTTTCCAAATAATATAAAAAATGGAAAATAAACAAATGTACAAAAAGATCAGTGTGAAGGCCAAATTACAGAGGAAGACATTTTTGAGGCTATTAAATCCTTTCAGTTTGGAAAAACCCCAGGGTTTGATGGCATACCGGTAGAGGTATATCAAACCTTTTTTGATATACTTAAAGCTCCATTGTTAGATTGTTTTAACTACTCCTATATAAATGGTAGTCTGTCAGGTACTCAGCTTGAATGTCTGATTTCTATATTATTAAAACAAGACCCAGATGGCAAATATAAAGATCCTGTCTCTCCGAAAAACTGGAAGCCCCTTATACTTCAATGTTGTGATGCAAAAATACTAGCGAAATGCATAGCACTCAGAATTAAAAGGGTTTTATAAGGTATTGTTCATCCTGATCAGACAGGTTTTTTACATGGACAATACATTGGAGATAATATACGACAACTACTAGAAATAATAGAACATCATGAAACATCTAAGAAGCCAGGCCTGGTATTTGTAGCGGATTTTGAAAAGGCATTTGATAAAGTAAGACTGGATTTTATTTAGAAATGCCTGGATTTTTAAAAATGTTGGTAGTTCTCTTATAAAATGGGTAAAAATAACAGAATGAGTCTGCTTCCTGAGCGGTATGATGGCTGTGTGGTCCCATGGTGTTTATAGTTGCATACTATTGTTTGTACAGATGAATGTGGTACCTTCAGGCGTTTGGAAATTTCTCCCAAGGATGAACCAGACTTGTGGAGGTCAGAATTTTTTTTCTGAGGTCTTTGCTGATTTCTTTTGATTTTCCCATGATGTCAAGCAAAGCGGCACTGAGTTTGAAGTTAGGCCTTGAAATACATCCACAGGTACACCACCAATTGACTCAAATTATGTCAATTAGCCTATCAGAAGCTCCTAAAGCCATGACATAATTTTCTGGAATTTTTCAAGCTGTTTAAAGGCACAGTCAACTTAGTGTATGTAAACTTCTGACCCATTGGAATTGTGATACAGTGAATTATAAGTGAAATAATCTGTCTGTAAACAATTTCTGGAAAAATTACTTGTGTCGTGCACAAACTAGATGTCCTAACCGACTTGCCAAAACTATAGTTTGTTAACAATACATTTGTGGAGTGGTTGAAAACCAAGTTTTAATGACTCCAACCTAAGTGTATGTAAACTTCCGACTTCAACTGTAAATAACGGCTACTTCTCAGAGTTTTGAATTTTCAAGAGGAGGTTAACAAGGGTGTCCGCTGTCACCATATCTATTCGTTATGGCCATTGAAATGCTAGCTATTAAAATCAGATCCAACAAAAACATAAGAGGATTAGAAATCCAAGGCTTAAAAACAAAGGTGTCCATGTATGACTCAAGTTTTATATTAAGTCCGCAAGCTAGATCCCTGCAATGTCTCATTGAAGATCTAGATAACTTCTCTGTACTCTTTGGACTAAAACCTAATTATTATAAGTGTACAATATTACGTTTTGGATTGTTAAAAAATACAACTTTTACATTACCCTGCAGTTTACCCTTACCTTCCCTGTAGCTCAGTTGGTAGAGCATGGTGTTTGCAACACCAGGGTTGTGGGTTCGATTCCCAGGATCTTTTTTTTTTTAAATGTATGAAATGTATGCATTCACTACTGTAAGTCGCTCTGGATAAGAGCGTCTGCTAAATGACTAAAATGTAAATGTAAAATGGGCTGATGGTGAAGTAGATATACTTGGTATTCACAAAAGATATAAATAAGCTCTCCACGATGAATTTCAATAGAAAACGTGTAAAAATAGACAAGATCCTGCAACCATGGAGAGGTAAATACCTATCTATTTATGGAAAAATTGCCCCAATTAACTCCTTAGTCATATCTCAGTTTACTCACTTAATTTTGGCACTGCCTACTCCTGATGATTTGTTTTTCAAATAATTTGAGCAAAAAATATTTTGCTTTATCTGGGACGCCCAAGCAGACAAAATAAAACGTGCCTATCTATATAATGAATATGAATTGGGTGGGTTGAGATTATCAAATATAAAATCACTACACCTCTCTCTAAAAGCTTGACTTACTCAAAAGTTTTACTTGAACCCTAAATGGTTCCCAAGTAGATTACTAAGAAAAGCTCATCCATTGTTTAAAAATTGCCTTTTTGCCTTTGTGCAGATTGCCATGTCTCATTCTCGATTAATTGAAAATGATACTTTTTTCAAAGTATCTCTCTTTTTCGAACAAGCATTGCAGAGCTGGCAACAATTTCAAATTCATCCCCCTGAAAAGATAGAACAAATATTATGGCTGAACTCAAATGTGCTGGTTGATAAAATACCTGCATTTATGGGAAATATGTTTAAAAAGGGTATTTTGTTCTTAAATGATATTGTAAATTGGAATGGTAGAGTTATGTACTTCATGGAGTTATCAGAATTGTATGGGAAGGTCTGCTCAATCCAAGAGTACAACTAACTGATTACAGCATTGCCCCAAAAATGGAGGAGGCGGGTGGCAGCGGGAGGAGGTAGGGAACTGGTCTGTCTGTCCAATATAAAGGATCAAAACTGGCAGAGGAATAAAAATAGCATAAATAGGAAAGTATACCAGTTTCATTTGAGGCCCAGGATGTTGACAACTGTGCCATACAGATTGCAAAATAGTTGGGAAGAGATTTTTGATGTACCGATTGATACATAAAACAATGCAAGATTCAAAACTTTGTGCTTTTCAGCTCAAATTATTATATAGAATTCCTGCCACCAACAAAATGTTGAATATTTGGTGAATAAAATCATCGAAGCTTTGCAGATTTTTTTGTGAGGATAGAGAATCAATAGACCATTTATTTTGGTATTGCCCTCAGGTAGCCACATATCTTCGTAATCTGTGGATTCTATTCGATTAGATAGTTTCAAATTGTACATTAAACATCACAGCATAGTTGAAAGATATGTGTTGCGTAGAAACCTGAAGAGGGTGGCCAGCAGATATAGATGAAATGGACTGAGGGAAGCTGAGGATTGGGATGTGGAATTGGAGACAAGTGGGAGTGGAGTTGCTGTGCGGGAGATAGAATGATGGTCAAAGATAAAAGTAAAAAAAAAACTTTAAATAAGTTTGAATGACACTGAGGGACAGTGTTTTTACAAATAATGCTGGTTTGCCTGAGGCTGATGCCACGCAGGTTTTTGTACACATGCATATACACACACTCTCATTCAAATAAACACATACAAGAACACACACATACATGTAATAGTGCCAGACATGCACACAAACATATAAAGTTGGCATTGCTGTCATGATTTTAGTTGTCCTTGATATCCTTTGTTTTAAAATTATTTATTTATTTTTTATTTTTTTGCAATGTTGTTTGCTGTTTTCTTCTGTCTTTTTCTTTTTTCTCTTTAGTTCATTCTCTTGGTTGTTGGTGCATTGGCGGGTTCTTGGGGGTGGGGAATGGAAATATTTGTATTTTTTATTTATATTTTTTCTTCTTGGGGGGACTGTGGGAGGGGTCTCGTATGGTTGAGGGACAACTATTGGGGAACTGTGGGGGGGATCTTGGAGGGTTCGGGTTCACGTTTTTTGGCCTGGTGGTAGATCTGTCAACGTGCCCTTGAGCAGTGCATTGACCCTGGATGCTTCTGTGTGTCGCTCTGAATGGGAGTCTGTTGGATGACTGGTATGATGTAGTTGTTTAGCGGCTTCACTGCAAGTATAATATATATATATATATATATATATATATATATATATATATATGTATATTTGGTGTAATTAATTGTTTAAATCATATCAATGTGGTACACATTATTTGGTTGGTTTCTTCAGACCTTGATGTCTCTCAATTCTATCACTCAGAATGTATTGAAAAGGTTTCAATCCCACAATGCTGTGCAGTTACAGTAATATGCTGCTTTACTGTTAGGTTTATTGTGTCAAAACAACAAGAAAGTTGTACTGTACTGTGGTATTACACTCTGTAACCTAACTCTCATAACAAGATAGAAGTTATAGTATATACTGTGCATTCGGAAAGTTTTCAGACCCCTTGATTTTTTCTACATTTTGTCGCATTACAGCCTTTTTCTAAAATGGATTCTATAGTTTTGTTTCTCTCATCAACACACAATACCCCATAATGACATCACAATACCCCATAATGACAAAGCAAAAACAGTTTTCTTTTAAATTTCTGCAAATGTATAAAACATTTAAAACTGAAATATCACATTTACATAAGTATTCAGACCCTTTACTCAGTACTTTGTTGAAGCACCTTTGGCAGCGATTAAGGCCTCAAGTCTTCTTGGGTGTGATGCTACAAACTTGGCACACCTATATTTGGGGAGTTTGTCACATTGTTCTTTGCAGATCCTCTCAAGCTCTGTCAAGTTGGTGCACAGCTATTTTCAG
Organism: Salmo trutta; assembly: GCF_901001165.1. NCBI lineage: Eukaryota > Metazoa > Chordata > Actinopteri > Salmoniformes > Salmonidae > Salmo > Salmo trutta. The sequence goes on along the minus strand of NC_042969.1, from coordinate 40,745,867 downwards.
GTCTCTCCGTAAGTGTTCGATAGGGTCCGGGCTCTGGCTGGACCACACAAGGACATTCAGAGACTTGTCCCAAGTCGCTCATGCGTTGTCTTGGCTGTGTACTTAGGGTCATTGTCCTGTTGGAAGGTGAACCTTTGTCCCAGGCTGAGGTCCTGAGCACTCTGGAGCAGGTTTTCATCAATTTGCTCTGTTCATCTTTCCCTAGATCCTGACACCCCCACAGCATGATGCTGCCACCACCATGCTTCACCATAGGGATGGTGCCAGGTTTCCTCCAGATGTGACGCTTGTCATTCAGGCCAAAGAGTTCAATCTTGGTTTCATCAGACCAGAGAATCTTGTTTCTCATGGTCTGAGAGTCTTTTAGGTGTCTTTTGGCAAACTCCAAGCGGGATGTAATGTTTCTTTAACTGAGGAGTGTCTCGATGAAGAGTCTTGGTGGTTCCAAACGCCTTCCATTTAAGAGTGATGGAGGCCACTGTGTTCTCTGGGCTTCAACAAAATCCTGTCTCGGAGCTCTATGGACAATTCCTTCGACCTCATTGCTTTGGTTTTTATTCTGACATGCACTGCCAACTGTGGGACCATATATAGACAGGTGTGTGCTTTCCAAATCATGTCCAATCAATTGAATTTACCACAGGTGGACTCCAATCAAGTTGTAGAAACATCTTATAAGGATGATCAATGGAAACAGGATGCACCTGAGCTCAATTTTGAGTCCGTAGCAAAGGGGCTGAATACTTATGTAAATAAGGTTTTTCTGTTTTTTGTTTTTTGCAAATTTGCTAAAATGTAAAAAAAAACTGTTTTTGGTTTGTCATTATGGAGTATTGATTGTGTGTGGACTGATAATGAAAAAAAATTATTTAATAAATTTTAGAATAAGGCTGTAACGTAACACAATGTCGAAAAAGTCAAAGGGTCTGAATACTTTGCGAATGCACTGTATATGTATATATTAGTACATCTAAATGTGACAGTAAGTGTATAGTAACCGGCCTATTACTTATTCAGTAGGGGCAATGCTCGGTTTTATATACATATCAAGGCTGCGTCCCAAATAGCATCCTATTCCTTATGTAGTGCACTACCCATAGGACTCTAGTTAAAAGCAGTATACTGTATTGCGAATAGGGTGCTATTTGGGCCGTAAAGATATAACCCAGTAGGCAGGCAGACAGACAGACAGACAGACAGACAGACAGACAGACAGACAGACAGACAGACAGACAGACAGACAGACAGACAGACAGACAGACAGACAGACAGACAGACAGACAGACAGACAGGTGGACAGATTTAGCAGGCATATGAGAGTCTATTACTGCCACATTACTCCCTCCCTCCCTCCATCCCTCCATCCATCTCCGTCCATCCCTCCTCAATAGGTAGCCCTGCCAACCGCATGTCACCTATCTGTGAAAATTCTCTATTTCTTCAGTTTGTCTAATTATGTTCTTCCCTCCAGCAACCCGCATGCAGTTACCATGGATGGCTTTCCAATTAGCTGGGCTCGGCCAATAGACTGGATGTTCCCGAGCATCATTAAAGAGCTGCCATAAAGGACTGGAATTCTCTATCACTGCAGAATTCTCTGCATTATTTTAGAATTCTCAGTAAGTCTGCAACCAGGGAGAAGAAATTGGCATTTCACTGGTGCTGTAGGTAGGATATCATAAAGCTCAAATACTGACCTGTCTGGACACTGAGCCTCTGAAATCCTAAAATCCCATCCTATTAGATTTTTTTTTAGGTCTGGACCAGTCCCAACTGAACTCTATCATTCTGTTTCCATCTCACCACCTTGTTCTATCCTGATGTGGCCACTGGTTGCATCCCAAATGACAATCTACTGCCTATGTAGTGCTCTACTTTTAAGTCAAAATAGTGCACTACGAAGGGGAGAGATAATAATCTGGGATACAACCAGGATATTTGAAGATTGTGATTGATCGTATCTGGTGCAGAAACAACCTTCCAATCTGCTTTTTTTTACCTTTCTTTTTGAGGAGAGAGAGAGAGAGAGAGAGAGAGAGAGAGAGAGAGAAAGAGAGAGACAGACAGACAGACAGACAGACAGACAGACAGTTAACTTCTGATTCATTGGAGATTAAGAAAAATAATGAATGAATGTTGTACTCCTTTTGTCACGTTATAGTTTTGTGTCATTCTTTATTCTTCCATTGTTGTGAGTTAATCAGTTTGTTATTAAACTCATCATTTCCTCTGTCTTTCTTCACCGCCCGGCAGTCAACATGGCTTTCTGACTACCATACAAACTACTGGTGTGTCTAAGGACGGTGTGGAGTCGACTAAACACATTCTGGGCTCCATAAAAGGACCTCCGTACAACGTGTATCGTATTCATCTGATGTGGGGAGTGTCAAAGCACCATTTCAATTTTTATCCGCTTTATTGCAAAAAAAAATACATTTCTTGATAACAAACATTCAGCCAATTGAAGATTGAGTTTAATTCAATAATGTTTTTAAGGTTATTACAGCAAAACATATTGTAGTATAAAATCACAAGATATGACTAAAACCAAAATGAATCCAAGACTTCTTCGACATTGTCTCTTTCATACAGAAGCTTTGACATAAGAACTGTTGGTTACCATCCTTTAAGTCGATAGCATGTACAGTATTGGCCCTTTTAAAACTCCTTGACGCATTAAGGACGGTGTTTACCATATTCACAATGAATACCATAGATAAACACAGAAACTGACATTTAAACTAATCCTGGTTGAAGAATAAGAGCATGTCATTGGATGGACAGACAGAGAAATCGTATACACACACAAACACACACGCACACACACACTGTTGCCAGTCCACTGATCAGCCCCTGTGATGTGTACCACTGTGAGGATGTGAAGAGCTGGAGAGCAGAAAGATACTAAAGGTCACAGGAAACAAAGCAGTAGTCCAAATACTGCACAATGCAGGGAATAGGGTGCCAGCCCTGGTGTAAAGTAGTGCACTATGTAGGGGAAAGGGTTCCATTTGGAATTCATGCTGAGACTGAACTCATGCTGAGACTGACTAGATCAGGACTGTACTTTACTGACCCTGAGACTGGACTCTGTCTAGACCTATAGAATGACTGTCCTTTATTGACCCTGAGACTGGACTCTGACTAGACCTATAGAAGAACTGTCCTTTATTGACCCTGAGACTGGACTCTGACTAGACCTATAGAAGGACTGTCCTTTATTGACCCTGAGACTGGACTCTGACTAGACCTACAGAAGGACTGTCCTTTACTGACCCTGAGACTGGACTCTTACTAGACCTATAGAAGGACTGTCCTTTATTGACCCTGAGACTGGACTCTGACTAGACCTATAGAAGAACTGTCCTTTATTGACCTTGAGACTGGACTCTGACTAGACCTATAGAAGGACTGTCCTTTACTGACCCTGAGACTGGACACTGACTAGACCTATAGAAGGACTGTCCTTTATTGACCCTGAAACTGGACTCTGACTAGACCTATAGAAGAACTGTCCTTTATTGACCCTGAGACTGGACTCTGACTAGACCTATAGAAGGACTGTCCTTTATTGACCCTGAGACTGGACTCTGACTAGACCTATAGAAGAACTGTCCTTTATTGACCCTGAGACTGGACTCTGACTAGACCTATAGAAGAACTGTCCTTTATTGACCCTGAGACTGGACTCTGACTAGACCTATAGAAAGACTGTTCTTTACTGACCCTGAGACTGGACTCTGACTAGACCTATAGAAGGACTGTCCTTTACTGACCCTGAGACTGGACTCTGACTACAGCAGGACTGTCCTTTACCACACAGGGCTGTCAGCAACAGGAACCAGGTCTGTTTAGATTCAGCAGCCTTTCCTGTTGCAGATTACCATGTCACTGCTCGTAATGGTTATGATGGGGTTTGCAGTATTACTTATCATCCCACGACTGTTTGAGCTTCTGAGTTAACGTAGAAAAACAAATAGAGAGGAACAATTACCTGGCATGACTTTCAATTGGCAATCTATATGTCCCTGGTCAATTGTAGTGCACTATAAACGGAATAGGGGAACATTTGGGATAAAATCTATAATTACACAGCATCATCTCACTGACAGGGAGCAGATGGAGAATCAAACAGATTAACATCTCAATACAAACAGACACACCACACACACACCACACACACACACACACACACACACACACACACACACACACACACTCACACACACACACACACACACACACACACACACACACACACACACACACACACACACACAGCTCTGTGGGGTCTTTTTGTGTTTGTGAACAGAGCCCCAGGACCAGCTGGCTGAGGGGACTCTTCTCCAGGTTCATCTCTCTGTAGGTGATGGCTTTGTTATGGAAGGTTTGGGAATCACTTCCTTTTAGGTGGTTGTAGAATTTAACGGCTCTTTTCTGGATTTTGATAATTAGCGGGTATCGGCCTAATTCTGCTCTGCATGCAATATTTGGTGTTCTACGCTGCGCACAAAGGATAATCTTGCAGACTTCTGCATGCAGAGTCTCAATTTGGTGATTGTCCCATTTTGTGAATTCATGGTTGGTGTGCGGAGCCCAGACCTCAAAACCATAAAGGGCAGGTAGCCTAGTGGTTAGAGTGTAGGGGAGGCAGGTAGCCTAGTGGTTAGAGTGTAGGGGAGGCAGGTAGCCTAGTGGTTAGAGTGTAAGGGAGGCAGGTAGCCTAGTGGTTAGAGTGTAGGGGAGGCAGGTAGCCTAGTGGTTAGAGTGTAGGGGGGCAGGTAGCCTAGTGGTTAGAGTGTAGGGGAGGCAGGTAGCCTAGTGGTTAGAGTGTAGGGGGGCAGGTAGCCTAGTGGTTAGATTGTAGGGGTGGCAGGTAGCCTAGTGGTTAGAGTGTTGGGGTGGCAGGTAGCCTAGTGGTTAGAGTGTAGGGGTGGCAGGTAGCCTAGTGGTTAGAGTGTAGGGGTGGCAGGTAGCCTAGTGGTTAGAGTGTAGGGGTGGCAGGTAGCCTAGTAGTTAGAGTGTAGGGGAGGCAGGTAGCCTAGTGGTTAGAGTGTAGGGGAGGCAGGTAGCCTAGTGGTTAGATCGTTGGGCCATTAACAGGAGGGTTGCTGGATCGAATCCCTGAGCTGAGAAGGTAAAAATCTGTTGTTCTGCCCCTGAGCAAACAGTTACCCCACGCGCTGAATACGTGGATGTTGATTATGACAGCCACCTGCACCTCTGACTTATTTCATCTTTATTTAACTAAGCAGGTCAGTTGAATTCATATTTTCAATGACGGCCTAGGAGCAGTGGGTTAACTGCCTTGTTCAGGGGTAGAACAACAGATTTTTATCTTGTCAGCTCAGGGATTGTGATCTTGCAACCTTTCGCTTACAAGTCCAACGCCCTAACCACTAGGCTACCCTGCCGCCTCAATTTAGAGGGGTTGGATTAAATGCTTAAGACACATTTCAGTTGGACAACTTACTCTGCATCCCCATTTCCAATGGGTTCTATAACTGATTTAAGTATTTTATTGCCAGATCCTAATTGGTATGTCAAATGTCATGTTCCTTTTGATGGCATAGAAGGCCAGGTCAATCAGTCCGTTCACAGCTTTGTGGAAGTTACGTGTGTAGCTGGTGTTTAGGCCAAGGTATGTATAGTTTGTTGTGTGCTCTAGGGCAACGGTGTTTAGATTGAATTTGTATTTGTGGTCCTGGCAACTGGACCTTTTATTGAAGACTATTATTTTTTGTCATACTGACATTTACTGTCAGGGCCCAGGTCTGTCAGGGTGCAGGTCTGACAGAATCTGTGCAGAATATCTAGGTGCTGCTGTAGGCCCTCCTTGGTGGTGACAGAAGCAACAGATCATCAGCAAACAGTGGACATTTGACTTCAGATTCTCTCTCTCTGCCCATACTCCCTCTCCCCCTCTCTCTCTCTCTGCCTGTCCTCCCACAGCGATCCACTACACATGAAAGCACAAGAAGATTGGTCACATCTTTCATCCTTTCGTAAAAGTCCTCTCAGGGAAGTATCTGGGGGATAACGATAATGACACAGCTTTATTTGTAGAGTAGTGTTTAGACTTACTACTAAGACATTAACAGGAAACCAGTCCATAATTGGAAAAAACAAATGCTCTTCTAAGACTGAGTTAAAGTAATTTTAGCATTAAAGGTTATTAGACAAAATTTAGAACAAAAGTAATAATTTATCTATCAAGTGTGGCCCATGTTATATCTAAATAAAAGACAACACAATTTAATTACACAATCAATATTTCATTCCGTCAACAATATTTACACAAGTTGAGAATGATCATGGAAAAAGGTGAAAGACAAGAAGAAGACACCTGGAGGTATTTAGACAGTAGACCTGGAGATATTTAGACATATAGATCTGGAGATACTTAGACATATAGACCTGGAGATATTTAGACATATAGACCTGGAGATATTTAGTAATATAGACAGTAGACCTGGAGACATTTAGTCATATATACAGTAGACCTGGAGATATTTAGACATATAGACCTGAAGATATTTAGTCATATAGAGAGTAGACCTGGAGACATTTAGTCATATATACAGTAGACCTGGAGATATTTAGACATATAGACAGTAGACCTGGAGATATTTAGACATTTAGACAGTAGACCTGGAGATATTTAGACATATAGACAGTAGACCTGGAGATATTTAGACATTTAGACAGTAGACCTGGAGATATTTAGACATATAGACAGTAGACCTGGAGATATTTAGACATATAGACAGTAGACCTGGAGATATTTAGACATATAGACAGTAGACCTGGAGATATTTAGACATATAGACCTGGAGATATTTAGACATATAGACAGAAGACCTGGAGATATTTAGACATATAGACAGTAGACATGGAGATACTTAGACATATAGACAATAGACATGGAGATATTTAGACATATAGACAGTAGACCTGGAGATATTTAGACATATAGACAGTAGACCTGGAGACATTTAGATATATAGACCAGGAGATGTTTAGTCATATAGACGGTAGACCTGGAGATATTTAGACATATAGACAGTAGACCTGGAGATATTTAGTCATATAGACCTGGAGATATTTAGACATATAGACAGTAGACCTGGAGATATTTAGACATATAGACCTGGAGATACTTAGACATATAGACCTGGAGATACTTAGACATATAGACCTGGAGATATATAGACAGTAGACCTGGAGATACTTAGACATATAGACAGTAGACATGGAGATATTTAGACATATAGACAGTAGACCTGGAGATACTTAGACATATAGACAGTAGACATGGAGATATTTAGACATATAGACAGTAGACCTGGAGATATTTAGACATATAGACAGTAGACCTGGAGATATTTAGGCATATAGACAGTAGACCTGGAGACAATTAGACATATAGACCTGGAGATACTTAGACATATAGACAGTAGACCTGGAGATATTTAGACATATAGACAGTAGACCTGGAGATACTTAGACATATAGACAGTAGACCTGGAGATATTTAGACATATAGACCTGGAGATACTTAGACATATAGACCTGGAGATACTTAGACATATTGACCTGGAGATATATAGACAGTAGACCTGGAGATATTTAGACATATAGACCTGGAGATATATAGACAGTAGACCTGGAGATACTTAGTCATATAGACAGTAGACATGGAGATATTTAGACATATAGACAGTAGACCTGGAGATATTTAGACATATAGACAGTAGACCTGGAGAGATTTAGACATATAGACAGCAGACCTGGAGATATTTAGACATATAGACAGTAGACCTGGAGATATTTAGACAGATAGACAGTAGACCTGGAGACAATTAGACATATAGACCTGGAGATACTTAGACATATAGACATCAGACCTGGAGATATTTAGACATATAGACAGTAGACCTGGAGATATTTAGTCATATATTCAGTAGACCTGGAGATATATAGACATATAGACAGTAGACATGGAGATATTTAGACATATAGACAGCAGACCTGGAGATATTTAGTCATATAGACCTGGAGATATTTAGACATATAGACAGTAGACCTGGAGATACTTAGACATATAGACCTGGAGATACTTAGACATATAGACAGTAGACCTGGAGATACTTAGACATATATACAGTAGACATGGAGATATTTAGACAGCAGACCTGGAGATATTTAAACATATAGACCTGGAGATATTTAAACATATAGACAGTAGACATGGAGACATTTAGACATATAGACAGTAGACATGGAGACGTTTAGACATATAGACCTGGAGATATTTAGACATAAATCACAAATGTCACCGTATTAAATATCTAAACTGTATTTGATATGGATAATATGAATGTTGGCCTTCTCCATGAATCCTCAGAATCAAAGTACTTGTCAAACCCAGGGAACTGTTAATGTGTACTGGCTTACGGGTCTGGTGTAGGGGTGTGTGGGTCAAAATCATATTTATTTTGCTTTTTGATTCACACCCGCAACCCCCCCAACTTTGAGAACCACCGGTACACAGCGTTCATTCTGCTGTAACTTAGTAGAACTTTGTTAGCCCTTTACACTCACTCAAATTGTTTTTGATTCGTAAAGGAATGCACGTGTTACCACCAGCTACCGGCACGGGCACATTATCCCAGCTCCACTGCATCAACAATTCAATTTCACCAGAAAGCCTCCAATTTATCTGTGAAGCACAGGGCTGTGAAACACGGATGTTTTTTGGTCATTGGTTTTGTGGACAGACCATGAAGACATACTCATCGTGTACCCTGAGGCAGTAAGAACACACACACACACGCACACACAAACACACACACACACACACACACACACACACACACACACACACACACACACACACACACACACACACACACACACACACACACACACACACACACATGCAGTTCTGCTCTGCAAACAGCCCCCCCCCCCACACACACACACACACACACAAACACACACCTGAGGCAGGAAGAAGCCAGCTCCAAGACCTGTTGACATGGACAAACTATGTGACCTTAGAGACAACAGACAGAACAGATGAACCCTGTCAACAGTCTGTTGGAAGGTCTGAAGGTTGTTAGGAGAGCGGTATCAAAGAACCTCTATCTAAAGGACTGAATCCAGCTCAGCACAGAGCAGACTACACACAGGTTGGAGTGACAATAGGAAACACAATATACTGTATCAGTCTACGTCGGGTTCTCCAACAGGTCTATCGCAAGCTACCAGTAGCTGCCAGTAGCTACCAGTAGATACCAGTAGCTACCAGTAGCTACCAGTAGCTACCAGTAGCTACCAGTAGCTCGAGGCCCACACATGAGTAGATACCAGTAGCTACCGGTAGCTACCAGTAAATACCAGTAGCTACCAGTAGCTGCCAGTAGCTCAAGGCCCACACATGAGTAGATACCAGTAGCTGCCAGTAGCTGCCAGTAGCTAGAGGCCCACACATGAGTAGATACCAGTAGCTGCCAGTAGCTCGAGGCTCACACATGACTAGATACCAGTAGCTGCCAGTAGCTGCCAGTAGCTGCCAGTAGCTCGAGGCCCACACATGAGTAGATACCAGTAGCTGCCAGTAGCTCAAGGCCCACACATGAGTAGATACCAGTAGCTGCCAGTAGCTCGAGGCCCACACATGAGAAGCTACCAGTAGCTAATAGTAGCTGCCGGTAGCTCGCAAACTTCTGACTTACCTAACATCACTTTTAAGATTTCAAATGACAAGTTATCAAATCTGTTCACAGGGTTGGGTTAACCTGTTGAGGACAGATGTTCCGCTAGCGGAACCCCGTTCCGCCTGCGGAACCCCTAGCCAACAGAAAATGGCATCGTACGGCGCGAAATACAAAATCAACTAAAATACCACAATTCAATTTTCTCAAACTATTTTACACCATTTTAAAGATAAGACTCTCGTTAATCTAACTACATTGCCCAATTTCAAAAAGGCTTTACATCGAAAGCAAAACATGAGATTATGTTAGGAGAGTACATAGACACAAATAATCACACAGCCATTTTCCAAGCAAGCATATATGTCACATAAACCCAAACCACAGCTAAATGCAGCACTAACCTTTGATGATCTTCATCAGATGACACTCCTAGGACATTATGTTACACAATACAGGCATGTTTTGTTCAATCAAGTTCATATTTATATCAAAAACCAGCTTTTTACATTAGCATGTGATAATCAGAGCTAGCATACCCACCGAAAATTTCCGGTGAATTTACTAAATTACTCATGATAAACGTTGACAAAATACGTAACAATTATTTTAAGAATTATAGATACAGAACTCCTTTATGCAATCGCTATTCCGATTTTAAAATAGCTTTTTGGCGAAAGCACATTTTGCAATATTCTGAGTACATAGCTCGGCCATCACGGCTAGCTATTTTGACATCCGCCAACTTCGGAGTCACCTAAACTCAGAATTACTATTAGACAAATTGGATTACCTTTGCTGTTCTTTGTCAGAATGCACTCCCTGGACTTCTACTTCAACAACAAATTATGTTTTGGTTCCAAATAATCCATAGTTATATCCAAATACCTCCATTTTGTTTGTGCGTTCAGGTCACTATGCGAAGGGTGACTCGCAAGCGCATTTTGTGACAAAAATGTCAAAATATTCCATTACCGTACTTAGAAGCATGTAAAACGCTGTTTAAAATCAATTTTTATGCTATTTTTCTCATAAAATAGCGATAATATTCCAACCGGGCAACGTTGTATTCATTCAAAGGCTGAAAGAAAAAAATTGAGAAGTCTCGTGAATACGCATCTCCAGTCTCACTGTCCCCAGGCTGACCACTTACAAACTCTGCTGCTGTACTTTGCCCAGAGACAGCAGACACCCCATTGCACTTTCTGGCGGCTTTAGAGAGCCAATGGAAGCCTTAGAAAGTGTCACATTACAGCACAGATGCTGTAATGTCGATAGAGATGCAACAGAAGGACAACAAATTGTCAGACAGGGCACTTCCTGTATGGAGTCTTCTCAGGTTTTGACCTGCCATATGAGTTCTGTTATACTCACAGACACCATTCAAACAGTTTTAGAAACTTTAGAGTGTTTTCTATCCAAATCTACTAATTATATGCATATTCTAGTTTCTGGGCAGGAGTAGTAACCAGATTAAATCGGGTAAGTTTTTTATCCGGCCGTGAAAATACTGCCCCCTATCCCAAAGAAGTTAACTCTGGGAACTCCTTTGGTGTCTACAGGGTTAGGTAGTTTCCTTTGCTCCTGCGTATGGAATGTTCTAAGATGCACTTTTAAATTGGAGGAATTGTCACCTCTAGGGAATTGCAGACGGTTGTTATGGGATCTGTTGACTGTGTGTGACTGTGCTTTTCTTATTGTGTATTGTTGTGAGTAATACTGTGTATTCTAATATAATAACGTTTATTTTTATGTGTATATGAATGTGTAGTTTAATGTGTTTATTGTATTTTGATGTATATTGTGCTGCTGTAAAGGGCTCATCTGGAACAGAGACCTTCGTCTCAGCATTGACTTCCTGTCTAAATAAAGACACTTTGTTATCTGCATTGACTCCCTGTCTAAATAAAGACACCTTGGTCTCAGCATTGACTCCCTGTCTAAATAAAGACACCTTGGTCTCAGCATTGACTCCCTGTCTAAATAAAGACACCTTGGTCTCAGCATTGACTCCCTGTCTAAATAAAGACACCCTGGTCTCAGCATTGACTCCCTGTCTAAATAAAGACACCTTGTTCTCAGCATTGACTCCCTGTCTAAATAAAGACACCTTGGTCTCTGCATTGACTCCCTGTCTAAATAAAGAGACCTTGGTCTTAACATTGACTCCCTGTCTAAATAAAGACACCTTGGTCTCAGCATTGACTCCCTGTCCAAATAAAGACACCTTGTTCTCAGCATTGACTCCCTGTCTAAATAAAGACACCTTGTTCTCAGCATTGACTCCTTGTCTAAATAAAGAGTAAATCAATTAAATAATCAAATCTCAGTATTAGACGCCACAACCTTTCAGCTACTTTCTAATCAACACATTATCGCACCCCTGGTTAGCCACTATATTATGCTAACCTATGGCAATATCTGCCAGTTAATTTCCAGCAATATTGCCCCCGTCCGCATATGTGGTGCACACATTGTTCTATCACTCCGTGTGAAGACAGTAGATGTGATAACCTTCTAGTGGGTTGACAGAAATACTTTCCCCAAAACCTTCTCAAATAAATGTTAACTAAAAAGTAGGCAAAAGTACATCACGAGGAAGTATATCATTTATATCTATTATTTGTTATTTGTAAACTTTGCCATGAAAAGAGCGACAGCAGTACAGAACCATCACTAGACTGGCACATTAGACGGTACACTAGACGCGCAATTAAAGGGCCAGATGCACAATTAAAGGAGAATTACACCCAACAATGTAAATGTATTAGTTTACTTCCAGACCTGAAAAAAAATGGTCTTCCATGGACTCAGAACATCCCATTTTTTCCCCCGTTATGAACAATTGTCATCTTGAGTGAAAAACAAAACAAAATCTACTCTAAGGACCTGGGGAAGGACCTAGCTCTCACACTGGAAAAGGTTGGAGACCCCTGGTTTAAGGTCTTTGGACAGTGGAATGACAATAAACCACACAATATAACAGTCTTTGGAAGGTTAATAACCAAGAAGAAATCCATTAATAACAAGAGGCAAACCATTAATAACCCAGAGATAAACCATTAATAACAAGAGGCAAACCATTAGTAACAAAAGGTAAACCATTAACAACAAAAGGTAAACCATTAATAACCCAGAGGTAAACCATTAATAACAAGAGGTAAACCATTAATAACAAGAGGTAAACCATTAAAAACAAAAGGTAAACAATTAATAACCCAGTGGTAAAACATGAATAACCCATAGGTAAAACATTAATAACCCTGAGGTAAAACATTAATAACCCAGAGGTAAAACATTAATAACCAAGAGGTAAAACATTAATAACCAAGAGGTAAACCATTAATAACCCAGAGATAAACCATCAATAACCCAGAGATAAACCATTAATAACCATGAGATAAACCATTAATAACCCAGGGGTAAAACATTAATAACCCAGAGGTAAAACATTAATAACCAAGAGGTAAACCATTATTAACCATGAGATAAACCATTAATAACCCAGAGGTAAAACATTAATAACCAAGAGGTAAACCATTAATAAAAAGAGGTAAACCAATAACAACAAGAGGTAAACCATTAATAACAAAAGGTGAACCATTAATAACCCAGAGGTAAAACATTAATAACCAAGAGGTAAACCATTAATAACCATAAGATAAACCATTAATAACCCAGAGGTAAACCATTGATAACCCAGAGATAAACCATTAATAACCCAGATGTAAAACATTAATAACCCAGAGGTAAACCATTGATCCACAGACCCTCGGCTCTGTCATGCCAAGAACACATCTTGAGTGAAAAGCAATGGAATGTGATCTGTAATTTAACTAATTCCTAACAACAACGTTTACCAGAACTCAGCTGCTGTAAGGTGTTGATTGATATTCATTGCTCCTATATGAGTGTTGTGGCTGTATCTTCCACACAGTACTGGGATTGTGCTTCATGACTACCAACTGACTCCACTAGCCCATATTACCACACCATAACCCTGTATAACACTTTATAACCCTGCATAACCCTGTGTAACCCTGTATAACCCTGTTCAACCCTGTATAACCCTGTATAACGCTGTATAACCCTGTATTACATTTTACATTTTTAGTCATTTAGCAGACGCTCTTATCCAGAGTGACTTACAGTAGTGAATGCATACATTTCATACATTTTTTTCCCGTACTGGTCCCCCGTGGGAATCGAACCCACAACCCTGGCGTTGCAAACACCATGCTCTACCAACTGAGCCACACGGGACTGTAAAACCCTGGATAACCATGTATAACCATGTATAACCCTGTATAACCATGTATTACCCTGTATAACCCTGTATAACACTGTATAACCAACTATAACCATGTATAACCCTGTATAACCCTGTATAACCATGTATAACCCTGTATAACCCTGTATAACAATGTATAACCCTGGCCAACCATGTATAAACCTGTATAACCATGTATAACCCTGCATAATCCTGTATAACCCTGTATAACCCTGTATAAACCTGTATAACCCTGTATAACCCTGTATAACCCTGTTCAACCCTGCATAACCCTGGATAACCATGGTTAACCCTGTGTAACCTTGTTCAACCCTGTATAACCCTGTATAACCCTGTATAACCCTGTTCAATCCTGTATAACCCAGTATAACCCAGTTCAACCCTGTATAACCCTGTTCAACCCTGTATAACCCTGTATAACCCTGTATAACCCTGTTCAGCCCTGTATAATGCTGTATAACCCTGTTCAATCCTGTATAACCCTGTATAACCCTGAATAACCCTGTTCAACCCTGTATAACCCTGTATAACCCTGTATAACCCTGTTCAGCCCTGTATAACTCTGTATAACCCTGTTCAACCCTGTATAACACTGTATAACCCTGTATAACCCTTTTCAACCCTGTATAACCCTGTATAACCCTGTTCAACCCTGTATAACCCTGTTCAACCCTGTATAACCCTGTATAACCCTGTATAACCCTTTATAACCCTGTTCAACCCTGTATAACCCTGTATAACACTGTATAACCCCGTATAACCTTTTATAACCCTTTTCAACCCTGTATAACCCTGTTTAACTTCAAATGTAATATTATGTATATATACAGTGTTGTAACAATGTGCAAATAGTTAAAGTACAAAAGGGAAAATAAATAAACATAAATATGGGTTGTATTTACAATGGTGTTTGTTCTTCACTGGTTGCCCTTTTCTTGTGGCAACAGGTCACAAATCTTGCTGCTGTGATGGCACACTGTGGTTTTTCACCCAATAGACAAGGGAGTTTTATAAAATTTGGGTTGTATTCCAATTCTTTGTGGGTCTATGTTATCAGAGGGAAATATGTGTCTCTAATATGGTCATACGTTTGGTAGGAGGTTAGGAAGTGCAGCTCAGTTTCCACCTCATTTTGTGATCAGTGTGCACATAGCCTGTCTTCTCTTGAGAGTCAGGTCCGCCTATGGCAGTCTCTCTCAATAGCAAGGCTATGCTCAATTAGTCTGTACATAGTCAACACTTTCCTTCATTTTGGGTCAGTCACAGTGGTCAAGTAATCTTTGCCTTTGCCTTTGTTTAGGTTTGTTGGTTTGTCAATTAGGGTGTGCAAGGTGGATACGTGGTCTGTCGTATGCTAATTTGGTCAAATTTGGTGCATTGTTTTCACTGAGAAAATGTACGATTCTGCTGTTAATGATATTGCAGAGTATTTTCCCAAGGTTGCTATTGACTCATATCTGACGGTAGTTATTGGGATCAAATTTGTCCCCACTTTTGTGGATTGGGGTGATCAGTCCTTGGTTCCAAATATTGTGGAAGATGCCAGAGCTGATGACGATGGTAAAGAGTTTAAGTGTAGCCAATTGGAATTAGTGGTATGTACAACGCATTCGGAAAGTATTCAGACCCCATTACTTTTTCCACATTTTGCTACGTTACACAACCTTATCCTAAAGTTGATTAAATTGTTTTTTTTCTTCTCATGAATCTACAACAATACCCCATAATGACAAAGCAAAAACAGGTTTTTATCACATTTGCATAAGTATTCAGACCCTTTACTCAGAACTTTCTTGAAGCGCCTTTCTCAGCGATTACAGTCTGTAGCTTGGCACACCTATATTTGGGGAGTTTCTCCCATTCTTCTATGCAGATCCTCTCAAGCTCTGTCAGGTTGGATGGGGAGCGTCGTTGCACAGCTATTTTCAGGTCTCTCCAGATATGTTCGAACGGGTTCAAGTCCGGGCTCTGGCTGGGTCACTCAAGGACATTCAGAGACTTGTCCCCGAAGCCACTCCTGCGTTGTCTTGGCTGTGTGCTTATGGTGTGTGCTCTCTCGCCATCTATCCCTCTTTCTCTCTCTCCCTTTGGTCTCTCTCTACCCCTCTCCCCCTTTCTCCCCCTCCTCCAGTCTCTCTCCCCGCTCTCTTCCCACTTGCCCTTTCCCTCCTGTCTCTCTCTCCATCTCTCCCCCTTTCTCTCCCTCCAGTCTCTCTCTCTCTCCCTCCCCCTCTCCCACATCCTGCGGTCTCTCTCTCCCCCTTTATCCTCTTCCCTCCTGTCTCTCTCCCCTCCCTCCAGTCTCTCTCCCCTCTTCCCATCCTCTTTCAGGTTCAGCCCAGGTATTTCTAAATAAACCTTTTCCTAATTCTTCTTCAAGGTTTGCGAGATAAAAGTCTGAAAATGTATGCACAGAAAGTTGTGAGAAACGGCGTTCAAACAAACACCAGTGTTGTTTTGTTGTGTTCCCCAGAGCAGGTCTCAGAGCAGTTATTAACTAGGCCATCAGTTATTCTGCAGTTCACAGAGCAGGTCTCAGAGCAGTTCTTAACTACATCATGATTTACTCCGCCGTTAACAGAGCAGTTCTTAATTACACCATCATTTGTGACTCGATTCAGGAAACTAGACATATGTCAAAAGTCATGACTTCACAGGAGAGCCGTTTGAACGTAAATTAGTTTTTTTAATCAAAACACATAATTTTTGGCAGAAATGCCTTCTCAATTATGTGAACTTTCATGTAACAAACTTGAATGCCATTTGTAAATACAAATACAATTGTTAAATTATGAACCTTGTTGCCACAGAAGAAGGTGTGCCACCTTCCCACTAGCCATGATTGGCTGAGATAATGAGTGTTAATAATGAGGACATGCTGAGAGATGAGTTTGGATTGTTTTGCCATATAGAAGGCTGCTGTCTATTTGAGCTTGTCAGTCTGTTTTGGTAATCCTGTCGAACGCAGCTTTTAAAAAAATGTATTGTGTAGTGGAGCTGGAGGATCAAGTTTTGAAATCAGTGGAATTAGAGTATGATAGCTAAAGAGATGGAGAAAACACCTGTCTCCGGATTACATCTTCAAACTAAGGCAACCGTGGCATGGCATTCCTGACAGGGAGAAGCATCCATCATGAATGATTATGTATACAGGTAAGATAGTCTAGCGTTAGCTAGCTACATTTTCAGATATTACACATTTATAAAAGTGGTTTCATTTCAAGCTAAATAAAACTTACGTTAGTTGGCTGGCTCCCTAGCTGATGTTGTTATTCGTATCCCAGAGCTGTATTCATGCAGGATAGTAACGACATGATTCGGCACTGTGTTCATTGCTGTTTAACTAGCTAAAATTAGTTTGCTGGCTCGTTAGCTAACGTTACGTGACGTGCATTATCTTAGACTTTGTTTACCTAGCTAGGTTCATTGTTTACCTAGCTAGCTATATGTCTTAAGCTAAAGTGTACTGTTAGCTAGCTAGCTAACATTAGCTGGCTGGCTCCCTAGCTGAGGTTATTATTCATATCCCATAGCTGTTTGTTTTTCTAGTTAGAGCCTAATGTTAGCTAGCTAACATTGAACCTAGTTTGTTAGCTCCCAGCACTGTGGCATTGTTGACACTGTTCATTGTTGTTTAACTAGCTAACGTTAGCTGGCTGGCTCGTTAGCTAACGTTACGTGATGTGTGTACAACACCCGTTGAATATGTGTCAGTAAAAGTCTGCAAAAAAAGGGACATGAAATTGTTGTCAGCAGAGCTGGTTAGGCTGTTTTCATGTTATCGATAGGTAAAGAAATTATCGCCCATAGTGTCAAGCACGCTCTGAGACTGAAACCAGATGCGTGGGTCTAAAGCTTAAGAGTGTGTGAACGATGCTGAATGAGATAAGTTCTTCACTAGATACCAAAACATTCAAAGGCCATTTTATCAAAAGTGAGTTTACAAGTTGATCAACTTTCAAAGCAGAATTACTTTCACATTGTTCCTCAAATTCAGCGTATGATATACCATTTTGAAGCTCTGAGTCTCTAATTTTATCCAATGTAAAAAAACACAATTTTGGCCTACGCAATCATTTACTCTGCCATCACAGAGCAGGTCTCAGAACAGTTCCAAATTATGCCATAATTTACTCTGCCGTTCACAGAGCAGGTCTCAGAGCAGTTCCTAATTACGTCATCATTCACTCTGCCATTCACACATGGCTGCCCCCAGCTTCCCTATGTGTTCACCAGTTATCAGGAGGTGTAGAGTTGCATAGTCAGCTTCTTTATCAAGTGGTGTCACTGTGTAAAATGGCCTGTTTCCCAGTGTGTACATCTACATATGAATATCCTTAATGATAAGAAGTAGAAGCTCAGAATTGAGAAGTAAGATTTAAAACAGAACGTGACCAGTCTTAGTTGGCATTAGTCGGTTCTGGGAGGTCATGGATATTTACAAATGCTAAAAACCCTTAATATCTTGTCTATTGTACTGGTATCACACACCAGTTCAGCACAGCAGGCAATTTACATTTTTTTTGTTTGTTTAGTAGGTCTATAACCTAGTGTATTTAGTTGGCCTATAACCTAGTGTATTTAGTAGGTCTATAACCTAGTGTATTTAGTAGGCCTGTAACCTAGTGTATTTAGTAGGCCTGTAACCTAGTGTATTTAGTACGTCTACAACCTAGTGTATTTAGTTGGCCTATAACCTAGTGTATTTAGTAGGTCTATAACCTAGTGTATTTAGTAGGTCTATAACGTAGTGTATTTAGTAGATCTATAACCTAGTGTATTTAGTAGGCCTATAACCTAGTGTATTTAGTAGATATATAACCTAGTGTATTTAGTAGGTATATAACCTAGTGTATTTAGTAGTTCTATAACCTAGTTACTACATTTATTTAGTTGGCTTCTAACCTAGTTTATTTTGTAGGCCTATAACCTAGTGTATTTAGTAGGTCTATATCCTAGTTACTACATTTATTTAGTAGGCCTATATATTACTGTATTTAGTAGGCCTATAACCTAGTGTATTTAGTTGGCCTATAACCTAGTCACAAAATGTATTTAGTAGGCCTATAACCTAGTGTATTTAGTAGGTCCATAATCTAGTGTATTTAGTTGGTCTATAACCTAGTGTATTTAGTAGGTCTATAACCTAGTGTAACCTATAACCTAGTTACTACATTTATTTAGTAGGCCTATAACCTAGTGTATTTAGAAGGTCTATAACCTAGTGTATTTAGTAGGTCTATAACCTAGTGTATTTAGTAGGAACTATAACCTAGTGTATTTAGTAGGAACTATAACCTAGTGTATTTAGTAGGAACTATAACCTAGTGTATTTAGTAGGTCTATAACCTAGTGTATTTAGTTGGCCTTTAACCTAGTTACTACATTTATTTAGTTGGCCTATAACCTAGTGTATTTAGTAGGTCTATAACCTAGTGTATTTAGTTGGCCTATAACCAAGTGTACTTAGTAGGTCTATAACCCAGTGTATTTAGTAGGCCTATAACCTAGTGTATTTAGTTGGTCTGTAACCTAGTTACTACATTTATTTAGTTGGCCTAGTGTATTTAATACGTCTATAACCTAGTGAATTTAGTTGGCCTATAACCTAGTGTATTTAGTAGGTCTATAACCTAGTGTATTTAGTAGGTCTGTAACCTAGTGTATTTATTAGGTGTATAACCTAGTGTATTTAATAAGCCTATATCCTAGTGTATTTAGTTGGCCTATAACCTTCTACCTACATTTATTTAGTAGGTCTATAACCTAGTGTATTTAGTTGGCCTGTAACCTAGTGTATTTAGTAGGTCTATGACCTAGTTTATTTAGTAGGTCTATAACCTAGTGTATTTAGTTGGCCTATAACCTAGTGTATTTAGTTGGCCTATAACCTAGTGTATATAGTATGTCTATAACCTAGTGTATTTAGCAGGTCTGTAACCTAGTGTATTTAGTAGGTGTATATTCTAGTGTATTTAATAAGCCTATATCCTAGTGTATTTAGTGTGTCTATAACGTAGTGTATTTGTAGGTCTATAACCTAGTACCTACATGTATTTAGTAGGTCTATAACCTAGTGTATTTAGTAGGTCTATACCTAGTGTATTTAGTAGGTCTGTAACCTAGTGTATTTAGTAAGTGTATAACCTCGTGTATTTAGTAGGCCTATAACCTAGTGTATTTAGTTGGCCTATAACCTAGTACCTACATTTATTTAGTAGGTCTATATCCTATTGTATTTAGTAGCCCTATAACCTAGTGTATTTAGTAGGCCTATAACCTAGTGTATTTAGTTGGCCTGTAACCTAGTGTATTTAGTAGATCTATGACCTAGTGTATTTAGTAGGTCTATAACCTAGTGTATTTAGTTGGCCTTTAACCTAGTACCTACATATATTTAGTAGGTCTATATCCTAGTGTATTTAGTAGGCCTATAACCTAGTGTATTTAGTTGGCCTAAAACCTAGTTTATTTAGTAGGTCTGTAACCTAGTGTATTTAGTAGGTGTATAACCTAGTGTATATAATAAGCCTATATCCTAGTGTATTTATTTGGCCTACAACGAAGTGTATTTAGAAGGTCTATAACCTAGTACCTACATTTATTTGGTAAGTCTATAACCTAGTGTATTTAGTAGGTCTATACCTAGTGTATTTAGTAGGTCTATAACCTAGTGTATTTAGTAGGTCTATAACCTAGTGTATTTAGTAGGCCTGTAACCTCGTGTAATTAGTAGGCCTATAACCTAGTGCATTTAGTAGGTCTATAACCTAGTGTATTTAGTAGGTCTGTAACCTAGTGTATTTAGTAGGTGTATAACCTAGTGTATTTAATAAGCCTATATCCTAGTGTATTTAGTAGGCCTATAACCTAGTGTATTTATTTGGCCTATAACCTAGTGTATTTAGTAGGTCTATAACCTAGTACCTACATTTATTTAGTAGGTCTATAACCTAGTGTATTTAGTAGGTCTATAACCGAGTGTATTTAGTAGGTCTATAACCAAGTGTATTTATTAGGCCTACAACCTAGTGTTTTTAGTTGGCTTATAACCTAGTTACTACATTTATTAAGTAGGCCTATCACCTAGTTACCACATTCATTTAGTAGGCCTATATCCTAGTTTATTTAGTAGGACTATAACCTAGTTTCTACATGTGTTTAGTATGCCTATTTCCTGGTTTATTTAGTAGGTCTATAACCTAGGTACTACATTTATTTAATAGGCCTATATACTAGTTACTATATTTATTTATTAGGTCTATAACCTAGTGTATTTAGTAGGCCTATAACCTACATACTATATTTATTTAGTAGGTCTATAACCTAGTGTATTTAGTAGGCCTATAACCTAGTGTATTTAGTTGGCCTATAACCTAGATACTACATTTATTTAGTTAGCCTATAACCTAGTGTATTTAGTAGGTCTATAACCTAGTGTATTTAGTAGGTGTATAACCTAGTGTATTTAGTAGACCGATAACCTAGTGTATTTAGTAGGTCTGCAACCTAGTGTATTTAGTAGGTCTATAACCTAGTGTATTTAGTAGGCCTATAACCTAGTGTATTTAGTTGGCCTATAACCTAGTGTATTTAGTATGTCTATAACCTAGCACCTACATTTATTTTGTAGGTCTATAACCTAGTGTATTTAGTAGACCGATAACCTAGTGTATTTAGTAGGTCTGTAACCTAGTGTATTTAGTAGGTCTATAACCTAGTGTATTTAGTAGGCCTATAACCTAGTGTATTTAGTTGGCCTATAACCTAGTGTATTTAGTAGGTCTATAACCTAATATCTACATTTATTTAGTAGGTTTAAAACCTAGTGTATTTAGTAGGTCTATAACCGAGTGTATTTAGTAGGTCTATAACCAAGTGTATTTAGTAGGCCTATTACCTAGTGTATTTAATGGGCCTATAACCTAGTTACTACATTTATTTACTAGGCCTATCACCTAGTTACCACATTTATTTAGTAGGCCTATATCCTAGTTTATTTAGTAGGTCTATAACCTAGCTACTACATTTTTTTAGTAGGCCTTTATCCTAGTGTATTTAGCAGGCCTATGACCATTTACAAAATGTATTTAATAGGCCTATATCCTAGTTACTACATTTATTTATTAGGTCTATAACCTAGTGTATTTAGTAGGCCTATAACCTACATACTACATTTATTTAGTAGGTCTATAACCGAGTGTATTTAGTAGGCCTATAACCTAGTGTATTTAGTAGGTCTATAACCTAGTGTATTTAGTAGGCCTATAACCTAGTGTATTTAGTAGGTCTATAGCCTAGTATATTTAGTAGGTTGATAACCTAGTTAATTTAGTCGGAATAATAACCTAGTGTAATTATTAGGTCTATAACCTAGTGTATTTAGTTGGCCTATAACCTAGATACTACATTTATTTAGTTGGCCTATAACCTAGTGTATTTAGTAGGTCTATAACCTATTGTATTTAGTTGGCCTATAACCTAGTGTATTTAGTAGGTCTATAACCTAGTGTATTTAGTAGGCCTATAACCAAGTGTATTTAGTTGGCCTATAACCTAGATACTACATTTATTTAGTTGGCCTATAACCTAGTGTATTTAGTAGGTCTATAACCTAGTGTATTTAGTAGGTCTATAACCTTGTGTATTTAGTAGGTCTATAACCTAGTGTATTTAGCAGGCCTATAACCTTGTGTATTTAGTAGGCCTATAACCTTGTGCATTTAGTTGGCCTATAACCTAGTACCTACATTTATTTATTATGTCTATATCCTAGTGTATTTAGTAGGCCTATAACCTAGTACATACATTTATTTAGTAGGTCTATAGCCTAGTGTATATAGTAGGTCTATAACCTTGTGTATATAGTAGGCCTATAACCTAGTGAATTTAGTAGGTCTATAACCTAGTGTATTTAGTTGGCCTATAACCTAGATACTACATTTATGTAGTTGGCCTATAACCTAGTGTATTTAGTAGGTCTATAACCTAGTGTATTTAGTTGGCTTATAACCTAGTGTATTTAGTAGGTCTATAACCTAGTGTATTTAGTAGGTCTATAACCTAGTGTATTTAGATGGCCTATAACCTAGTGTATTTAGTAAGCCTATAACCTAGTGTATTTAGTTGGCCTATAACCTAGTGTATTTAGTAGGTCTATAACCTAGTACCTACATTTATTTAGTAGGTCTATAACCTAGTGTATTTAGTAGGTGTATAACCTAGTGTATTTAATAAGCCTATATCCTAGTGTATTTAGTTGGTCTATAATGTAGTGTATTTGTAGGTCTATAACCTAGTACCTACATGTATTTAGTAGGTCTATAACCTAGTGTATTTAGTAGGTCTATACCTAGTGTATTTAGTAGGTCTGTAACCTAGTGTATTTAGTAAGTGTATAACCTCGTGTATTTAGTAGGCCTATAACCTAGTGTATTTAGTTGGCCTATAACCTAGTACCTACATTTATTTAGTAGGTCTATATCCTATTGTATTTAGTAGCCCTATAACCTAGTGTATTTAGTAGGCCTATAACCTAGTGTATTTAGTTGGCCTGTAACCTAGTGTATTTAGTAGATCTATGACCTAGTGTATTTAGTAGGTCTATAACCTAGTGTATTTAGTTGGCCTTTAACCTAGTACCTACATATATTTAGTAGGTCTATATCCTAGTGTATTTAGTAGGCCTATAACCTAGTGCATTTAGTTGGCCTAAAACCTAGTTTATTTAGTAGGTCTTTAACCTAGTGTATTTAGTAGGTGTATAACCTAGTGTATATAATAAGCCTATATCCTAGTGTATTTATTTGGCCTACAACGAAGTGTATTTAGAAGGTCTATAACCTAGTACCTACATTTATTTGGTAAGTCTATAACCTAGTGTATTTAGTAGGTCTATACCTAGTGTATTTAGTAGGTCTATAACCTAGTGTATTTAGTAGGTCTATAACCTAGTGTATTTACTAGGCCTATAACCTCGTGTAATTAGTAGGCCTATAACCTAGTGTATTTAGTAGGTCTATAACCTAGTGTATTTAGTAGGTCTGTAACCTAGTGTATTTAGTAGGTGTATAACCTAGTGTATTTAATAAGCCTATATCCTAGTGTATTTAGTAGGCCTATAACCTAGTGTATTTATTTGGCCTATAACCTAGTGTATTTAGTAGGTCTATAACCTAGTACCTACATTTATTTAGTAGGTCTATAACCTAGTGTATTTAGTAGGTCTATAACCGAGTGTATTTAGTAGGTCTATAACCAAGTGTATTTATTAGGCCTACAACCTAGTGTATTTAGTTGGCTTATAACCTAGTTACTACATTTATTAAGTAGGCCTATCACCTAGTTACCACATTCATTTAGTAGGCCTATATCCTAGTTTATTTAGTAGGCCTATCACCTAGTTACCACATTCATTTAGTAGGCCTATATCCTAGTTTATTTAGTAGGACTATAACCTAGTTTCTACATGTGTTTAGTATGCCTATTTCCTGGTTTATTTAGTAGGTCTATAACCTAGGTACTACATTTATTTAATAGGCCTATATACTAGTTACTATATTTATTTATTAGGTCTATAACCTAGTGTATTTAGTAGACCTATAACCTACATACTACATTTATTTAGTAGGTCTATAACCTAGTGTATTTAGTTGGCCTATAACCTAGATACTACATTTATTTAGTTAGCCTATAACCTAGTGTATTTAGTAGGTCTATAACCTAGTGTATTTAGTAGGTGTATAACCTAATATCTACATTTATTTAGTAGGTTTAAAACCTAGCGTATTTAGTAGGTCTATAACCGAGTGTATTTAGTAGGCCTATAACCTAGTGTATTTAATGGGCCTATAACCTAGTTACTACATTTATTTACTAGGCCTATCACCTAGTTACCACATTTATTTAGTAGGCCTATATCCTAGTTTATTTAGTAGGACTATAACCTAGTTTCTACATGTGTTTAGTATGCCTATTTCCTGGTTTATTTAGTAGGTCTATAACCTAGGTACTACATTTATTTAATAGGCCTATATACTAGTTACTATATTTATTTATTAGGTCTATAACCTAGTGTATTTAGTAGACCTATAACCTACATACTACATTTATTTAGTAGGTCTATAACCTAGTGTATTTAGTAGGCCTATAACCTAGTGTATTTAGTTGGCCTATAACCTAGATACTACATTTATTTAGTTAGCCTATAACCTAGTGTATTTAGTAGGTCTATAACCTAGTGTATTTAGTAGGTGTATAACCTAGTGTATTTAGTAGACCGATAACCTAGTGTATTTAGTAGGTCTGCAACCTAGTGTATTTAGTAGGTCTATAACCTAGTGTATTTAGTAGGCCTATAACCTTGTGTATTTAGTTGGCCTATAACCTAGTGTATTTAGTATGTCTATAACCTAGCACCTACATTTATTTTGTAGGTCTATAACCTAGTGTATTTAGTAGACCGATAACCTAGTGTATTTAGTAGGTCTGTAACCTAGTGTATTTAGTAGGTCTATAACCTAGTGTATTTAGTAGGCCTATAACCTAGTGTATTTAGTTGGCCTATAACCTAGTGTATTTAGTAGGTCTATAACCTAATATCTACATTTATTTAGTAGGTTTAAAACCTAGTGTATTTAGTAGGTCTATAACCGAGTGTATTTAGTAGGCCTATAACCTAGTGTATTTAATGGGCCTATAACCTAGTTACTACATTTATTTACTAGGCCTATCACCTAGTTACCACATTTATTTAGTAGGCCTATATCCTAGTTTATTTAGTAGGACTATAACCTAGTTTCTACATGTGTTTAGTATGCCTATTTCCTGGTTTATTTAGTAGGTCTATAACCTAGGTACTACATTTATTTAATAGGCCTATATACTAGTTACTATATTTATTTATTAGGTCTATAACCTAGTGTATTTAGTAGACCTATAACCTACATACTACATTTATTTAGTAGGTCTATAACCTAGTGTATTTAGTAGGCCTATAACCTAGTGTATTTAGTTGGCCTATAACCTAGATACTACATTTATTTAGTTAGCCTATAACCTAGTGTATTTAGTAGGTCTATAACCTAGTGTATTTAGTAGGTGTATAACCTAGTGTATTTAGTAGACCGATAACCTAGTGTATTTAGTAGGTCTGCAACCTAGTGTATTTAGTAGGTCTATAACCTAGTGTATTTAGTAGGCCTATAACCTTGTGTATTTAGTTGGCCTATAACCTAGTGTATTTAGTATGTCTATAACCTAGCACCTACATTTATTTTGTAGGTCTATAACCTAGTGTATTTAGTAGACCGATAACCTAGTGTATTTAGTAGGTCTGTAACCTAGTGTATTTAGTAGGTCTATAACCTAGTGTATTTAGTAGGCCTATAACCTAGTGTATTTAGTTGGCCTATAACCTAGTGTATTTAGTAGGTCTATAACCTAATATCTACATTTATTTAGTAGGTTTAAAACCTAGTGTATTTAGTAGGTCTATAACCGAGTGTATTTAGTAGGTCTATAACCAAGTGTATTTAGTAGGCCTATAACCTAGTGTATTTAATGGGCCTATAACCTAGTTACTACATTTATTTACTAGGCCTATCACCTAGTTACCACATTTATTTAGTAGGCCTATATCCTAGTTTATTTAGTAGGTCTATAACCTAGCTACTACATTTTTTAGAAGGCCTTTATCCTAGTGTATTTAGCAGGCCTATGACCATTTACAAAATGTATTTAATAGGCCTATATCCTAGTTACTACATTTATTTATTAGGTCTATAACCTAGTGTATTTAGTAGGCCTATAACCTACATACTACATTTATTTAGTAGGTCTATAACCGAGTGTATTTAGTAGGCCTATAACCTAGTGTATTTAGTAGGTCTATAACCTAGTGTATTTAGTAGGCCTATAACCTAGTGTATTTAGTAGGTCTATAGCCTAGTATATTTAGTAGGTTGATAACCTAGTTAATTTAGTCGGAATATTAACCTAGTGTAATTATTAGGTCTATAACCTAGTGTATTTAGTTGGCCTATAACCTAGATACTACATTTATTTAGTTGGCCTATAACCTAGTGTATTTAGTAGGTCTATAACCTATTGTATTTAGTTGGCCTATAACCTAGTGTATTTAGTAGGTCTATAACCTAGTGTATTTAGTAGGCCTATAACCAAGTGTATTTAGTTGGCCTATAACCTAGATACTACATTTATTTAGTTGGCCTATAACCTAGTGTATTTAGTAGGTCTATAACCTTGTGTATTTAGTAGGTCTATAACCTAGTGTATTTAGCAGGCCTATAACCTTGTGTATTTAGTAGGCCTATAACCTTGTGCATTTAGTTGGCCTATAACCTAGTACCTACATTTATTTATTATGTCTATATCCTAGTGTATTTAGTAGGCCTATAACCTAGTACATACATTTATTTAGTAGGTCTATAGCCTAGTGTATTTAGTAGGTCTATAACCTTGTGTATATAGTAGGCCTATAACCTAGTGAATTTAGTAGGTCTATAACCTAGTGTATTTAGTTGGCCTATAACCTAGATACTACATTTATTTAGTTGGCCTATAACCTAGTGTATTTAGTAGGTCTATAACCTAGTGTATTTAGTTGGCTTATAACCTAGTGTATTTAGTAGGTCTATAACCTAGTGTATTTAGTAGGTCTATAACCTAGTGTATTTAGATGGCCTATAACCTAGTGTATTTAGTAAGCCTATAACCTAGTGTATTTAGTTGGCCTATAACCTAGTGTATTTAGTAGGTCTATAACCTAGTACCTACATTTATTTAGTAGGTCTATAACCTAGTGTATTTAGTAGGTCTATAACCGAGTGTATTTAGTAGGTCTATACCCAAGTGTATTTAGTAGGCCTACAACCTAGTGTATTTAGTTGGCTTAAAACCTAGTTACTACATTTATTTAGTAGGCCTATCACCTAGTTACCACATTTATTTAGTAGGCCTATATCCTAGTTTATTTAGTAGGACTATAACCTAGTTTCTACATGTGTTTAGTATGCCAATTTCCTGGTTTATTTAGTAGGTCTATAACCTAGGTACTACATTTATTTAATAGGCCTATATACTAGTTACTATATTCATTTATTAGGTCTATAACCTAGTGTATTTAGTAGGCCTATAACCTACATACTACATTGATTTAGTAGGTCTATAACCTAGTGTATATAGTAGGCCTATAACCTAGTGTATTTAGTAGGTCTATAACCTAGTGTATTTAGTTGGCCTATAACCTAGATACTACATTTATTTAGTTGGCTTATAACCTAGTGTATTTAGTAGGTCTATAACCTAGTGTATTTAGTTGGCCTATAACCTAGTGTATTTAGTAGGTCTATAACCTAGTGTATTTAGTAGGTCTATAACCTAGTGTATTTAGTTGGCCTATAACCTAGTGTATTTAGTAGGTCTATAACCTAGTGTATTTAGTAGGCCTATAACCTAGTGAATTTAGTTGGCCTATAACCTAGATACTACATTTATTTAGTTAGCCTATAACCTAGTGTATTTAGTAGGTCTATAACCTAGTGTATTTAGTAGGTGTATAACCTAGTGTATTTAGTAGACCGATAACCTAGTGTATTTAGTAGGTCTATAACCTAGTGTATTTAGTAGGCCTATAACCTAGTGTATTTAGTTGGCCTATAACCTAGTGTATTTAGTAGGTCTATAACCTAGTACCTACATTTATTTAGTAGGTCTATAACCTAGTGTATTTAGTAGGTCTATAACCGAGTGTATTTAGTAGGTCTATAACCAAGTGTATTTAGTAGGCCTATAACCTAGTGTATTTAGTTGGCTTATAACCTATTTACTACATTTATTTAGTAGGCATATCACCTAGTGAGCACATTTATTTAGTAGGCCTATATCCTAGTTTATTTAGTAGGTCTATAACCTAGTTTCTACATTTGTTTAGTATGCCTATTTCCTGGTTTATTTAGTAGGTCTATAACCTAGGTACTACATTTATTTAATAGGCCTATATACTAGTTACAACATTTATTTATTAGGTCTATAACCTATTGTATTTAGTAGGCCTATAACCTACATAATACATTTATTTAGTAGGTCTATAACCTAGTGTATATAGTAGGCCTATAACCTAGTGTATTTAGTAGGTCTAGAACCTAGTGTATTTAGTTGGCCTATAACCTAGATACTACATTTATTTAGTTGGCCTATAACCTAGTGTATTTAGTAGGTCTATAACCTAGTGGATTTAGTTGGCCTATAACCTAGTGTATTTAGTAGGTCTATAACCTAGTGTATTTAGTAGGCCTATAACCAAGTGTATTTAGTTGGCCTATAACCTAGATACTACATTTATTTAGTTGGCCTATAACCTAGTGTATTTAGTAGTTCTATAACCTAGTGTATTTAGTAGGTCTATAACCTTGTGTATTTAGTAGGTCTATAACCTAGTGTATTTAGCAGGCCTATAACCTTGTGTATTTAGTAGGCCTATAACCTTGTGCATTTAGTTGGCCTATATCCTAGTACCTACATTTATTTATTATGTCTATATCCAAGTGTATTTAGTAGGCCTATAACCTAGTACATACATTTATTTAGTACGTCTATAGCCTAGTGTATTTAGTAGGTCTATAACCTTGTGTATATAGTAGGCCTATAACCTAGTGAATTTAGTAGGTCTATAACCTAGTGTATTTAGTTGGCCTATAACCTAGATACTACATTTATTTAGTTGGCCTATAACCTAGTGTATTTAGTAGGTATATAACCTAGTGTATTTAGTTGGCCTATAACCTAGTGTATTTAGTAGGTCTATAACCTAGTGTATTTAGTAGGTCTATAACCTAGTGTATTTAGATGGCCTATAACCTAGTGTATTTAGTAGGCCTATAACCTAGTGTATTTAGTTGGCCTATAACCTAGTGTATTTAGTAGGTCTTTAACCTAGTACCTACATTTATTTAGTAGGTCTATAACCGAGTGTATTTAGTAGGTCTATACCCAAGTGTATTTAGTAGGTCTACAACCTAGTGTATTTAGTTGGCTTATAACCTAGTTACTACATTTATTTAGTAGGCCTATCACCTAGTTACCACATTTATCTAGTAGGCCTATATCCTAGTTTATTTAGTAGGACTATAACCTAGTTTCTACATGTGTTTAGTATGCCTATTTCCTGGTTTATTTAGTAGGTCTATAACCTAGGTACTACATTTATTTAATAGGCCTATATACTAGTTAATATATTCATTTATTAGGTCTATAACCTAGTGTATTTAGTAGGCCTCTAACCTACATACTACATTGATTTAGTAGGCCTATAACCTAGTGTATATAGTAGGCCTATACCCTAGTGTATTTAGTAGGTCTATAACCTAGTGTATTTAGTTGGCCTATAACCTAGATACTACATTTATTTAGTTGGCTTATAACCTATTGTATTTAGTAGGTCTATAACCTAGTGTATTTAGTTGGCCTATAACCTAGTGTATTTAGTAGGTCTATAACCTAGTGTATTTAGTAGGTCTATAACCTTGTGTATTTAGTTGGCCTATAACCTAGTGTATTTAGTAGGTCTATAACCTAGTGTATTTAGTAGGCCTATAACCTAGTGTATTTAGTTGGCCTATAACCTAGATACTACATTTATTTAGTTAGCCTATAACCTAGTGTATTTAGTAGGTCTATAACCTAGTGTATTTAGTAGGTGTATAAGCTAATGTATTTAGTAGACCGATAACCTAGTGTATTTAGTAGGTCTGCAACCTAGTGTATTTAGTAGGTCTATAACCTAGTGTATTTAGTAGGCCTATAACCTAGTGTATTTAGTATGTCTATAACCTAGTACCTACATTTATTTAGTAGGTCTATAACCTAGTGTATTTTGTAGCCCGATAACCTAGTGTATTTGGTAGGTCTGTAACCTAGTGTATTTAGTAGTTCTATAACCTAGTGTATTTAGTAGGCCTATAACCTAGTGTATTTAGTTGGCCTATAACCTAGTGTATTTAGTAGGTCTATAACCTAGTACCTACATTTATTTAGTAGGTCTATAACCTAGTGTATTTAGTAGGTCTATAACCGAGTGTATTTAGTAGGTCTATAACCAAGTGTATTTAGTAGGCCTATAACCTAGTGTATTTAGTTGGCTTATAACCTAGTTACTACATTTATTTAGTAGGCATATCACCTAGTGAGCACATTTATTTAGTAGGCCTATATCCTAGTTTATTTAGTAGGTCTATAACCTAGTTTCTACATTTGTTTAGTATGCCTATTTCCTGGTTTATTTAGTAGGTCTATAACCTAGGTACTACATTTATTTAATAGGCCTATATACTAGTCTATTTAGTAGGTCTGTAACCTAGTTACTACATTTATTTAGTAGTCCTATAACCTAGTGTATTTAGTAGGTCTATAACCTAGTGTTTTTAGTAGGTCTGTAACCTAGTGTATTTAGTTGGCCTATAACCTAGTGTATTTAGTTGGCCTATAACCTAGTGTATTTAGTATGCCTAGAACCTAGTGTATTTTAAAGGCCTATAACCTAGTTACTAGTGTCATTAGGATACTAGTGAATAGTGAATAGGGTGTCATTAGGATACTAGTGTATATGGAATAGGGTGCCATTAGGATACTCATTTATGTGGAATAGGGTGTCATTAGGATACTAGTGTATAGGAAATAGGGTGTCATTAGGATACTAGTGTATAGGGAATTGGGTGTCTTTAGGAAACTAGTGTATATGGAATAGGGTGTCATTAGGATACTAGTGTATATGGAATAGGGTGTCATTAGGATACTAGTGTATAGGGAATAGGGTGTCATTAGGATACTAGTGAATAGGAAGTTATTAGGATACTAGTGTATATGGAATAGGGTGTCATTAGGATACTAGTGAATAGGATGCTAGTGTATATGGAATGTGATTCCATTTGGGACACTCCCAAGACTGCGTCATACAGCATACAGGCCTCCTATAAGGAGTAGGCAAGTCAGTTAAGAACAAATTCTAATTTACAATGACAGCATAACCCTAACCCGGACAACGTTGGGCCAATTGTACGCCGCCCTATGGTGCTCCCAATCATGTCTGGTTGTGTTACAGCCTGGAATCGAACCAGGGTCTGTACTGATGCCTCTAGCACTGACATGCAGTGCGTTAAACTGCTGCGCCACTCGGGATCCCCCATTCAGGATTTAGGCTATTGGGTCAATGTATAGAATAAAATCAGTTTATTTTCATTTGAAGTTCACTTGAAGTTCAATCTAAAATGTTTGCCTATCAGCCAGTTCCCCTCCTCTTCCTCTCCTCCTCCTCCTTCTCCTCCTCCTCCTTCTCCCCCTCCCCCTTTTTCTCCTCCTCCTTCTCCTCCTCCTCCTTCTCCTCCTCCTCCTTCTCTTCCTCCCCCTTTTTCTCCTCCTCCTTCTACTTCTCCTCCTCCTCCTTCTCCTTCTTCTCTCACTCTCTCTCGCTTCTCTTTCTTTCTCTCTCTCACTCTCTAAAAGTGCAGCTGTAGACCCCAGAGGTGTAGCTGTAGACCCCAGAGGTGTAGCTGTGTAGCTGTAGACTCCAGAGGTGTAGCTGTGTAGCTGTAGACCTCAGAGGTGTAGCTGTGTAGCTGTAGACGCCAGAGGTGTAGCTGTGTAGCTGTAGACCCCAGAGGTGTAGCTGTGTAGCTGTAGACCCCAGAGGTGTAGCTGTGTAGCTGTAGACCCCAGAGGTGTAGCTGTGTAGTTGTAGACCTCAGAGGTGTAGCTGTAGACCTCAGAGGTGTAGCTGTAGACCCCAGAGGTGTAGCTTTGTAGCTGTAGACCCCAGAGGTGTAGCTGTGTAGCTGTAGACCTCAGGGGTGGGGCTGTAGACCTCAGAGGTGTAGCTGTGTAGCTGTAGAACCCAGAGGTGTAGCTGTGTAGCTGTAGAACCCAGAGGTGTAGCTGTGTAGCTGTAGACCCCAGAGGTGTAGCTGTAGACCCCAGCTGTATATCTGTGTAGCTGTAGACCCCAGCTGTATATCTGCGTAGTTGTAGCCCCCAGCTGTGTAGCTGTGTAGCTGTAGACCCCAGCTGTATATCTGTGCAGCTGTAGACCCCAGGTGTATATCTGTGTAGCTGTAGACCCCAGCTGTATATCTTTGTAGTTGTAGACCCCAGCTGTATATCTGTGTAGCTGTAGACCCCGGCTGTATAGCTGTGTAGCTGTAGACCCCAGCTGTATATCTGCGTAGGTGTAGACCCCAGCGAGAGGTTTCGGCTCCCCTCCCAAATTGCACCATTTTTGCTATATAGTGCATTACTTTTGACTAGGATCCAAAGGGAAACCCATCTGGTCAAAAGTAGTGGCACTATGTAGAGAATAGTGTGCTATTTAGGAGTCCGTTTTTTCCCTTTTCCCCAGCTCTAAAGAGAAGTGGTTTGTTCATGGTGTAACTGCTCTCCTATTGCACTACACAGACCACTTCGGGACACAATAGGTTTCTGACTGTTCTCAACAGTAATTGGTGATGGAGAGATGAAATGGGCTGCCAACACTATATTTCTGTCACTACAGCTGAAATCAGGGACTTCCCCATTTCTCTCTCACTACAGCTGAAATCAGGGACCTCCTCGTGTCTCTCTCACTACAGCTGAAATCAGGGACCTCCTCGTGTCTCTCTCAGTACAGCTGAAGTCAGGGACCTCCTCGTGTCTCTCACACTACAGCTGAATTCGGGGATCTCCCCGTGTCTCTCTCACTACAGCTGAAATCAGGGATCTCCTCGTGTCCCTCTCACTACAGCTGAAATCAGGGACCTCCTCGTGTCTCTCTCACTACAGCCGAAATCAGGGACCTCCCCGTGTCTCTGTCACTACAGCTGAAATCAGGGACCTCCTCGTGTCTCTCTCAATACAGCTGAAATCAGGGACCTCCTCGTGTCTCTCTCACTACAGCTGAAATCAGGGACGTACCCGTGTCTCTCTCACTACTGCTGAAATCAGGGACCTCCCTGTATCTCTCTCACTACAGCTGAAATCAGGGACCTCCTCGTGGCTCTCTCACTACAGCTGAAATCAGGGACCTCCTCGTGTCTCTCTCACTACAGCTGAAATCAGGGACCTCCCCGTGTCTCTCTCAATACAGCCGAAATCAGGGACCTCCCCATGTCTCTGTCACTACAGCTGAAATCAGGGACCTCCTCGTGTCTCTCTCACTACACCTGAAATCAGGGACCTCCTCGTGTCTCTCACACTACAGCTGAAATCAGGGACCTCCCCGTGTCTCTCTCACTACAGCTGAAATCAGGGACCTCCTCGTGTCTCTCTCACTACAGCTGAAATCAGGGACGTCCCCGTGTCTCTCTCACTACAGCTGAAATCAGGGACCTCCCTGTATCTCTCTCACTACAGCTGAAATCAGGGACCTCCTCGTGTCTCTCTCACTACAGCTGAAATCAGGGACCTCCCTGTGTCTCTCTCACTGCAGCTGAAATCAGGGACCTCCCCGTGTCTCTGTCACTACAGCTGAAATCAGGGACCTCCTCGTTTCTCTCTCAATTCAGCTGAAATCAGGGACCTCCTCGTGTCTCTCTCACTACAGCTGAAATCAGGGACGTCCCTGTGTCTCTCTCACTACTGCTGAAATCAGGGACCTCCCTGTATATCTCTCACTACAGCTGAAATCAGGGACCTCCTCGTGTCTCTCTCGCTACAGCTGAAATCAGGTACGTCCCCGTGTCTCTCTCACTACAGCTGAAATCAGGGACCTCCTTGTGTCTCTCTCAC
This sequence comes from Salmo trutta, assembly GCF_901001165.1. NCBI lineage: Eukaryota > Metazoa > Chordata > Actinopteri > Salmoniformes > Salmonidae > Salmo > Salmo trutta. The sequence goes on along the minus strand of NC_042969.1, from coordinate 40,711,085 downwards.
TACAGCTGAAATCAGGGATGTCCCTGTGTCTCTCTCGCTACAGCTGAAATCAGGGACCTCCCATGTCTCTCTCACTACAGCTGAAATCAGGGACCTCCTCGTGTCTCTCTAACTAAAGCTGAAATCAGGGACCTCCCCGTGTCTCTCTCACTACAGCTGAAATCAGGGACCTCCTCGTGTCTCTCTCACTACAGCTGAAATCAAGGACCTCCTCGTGTCTCTCTCGCTACAGCTGAAATCAGGGACCTCCTCATGACTCTCTCACTACAGCTGAAATCAGGGACCTCCCCGTGTCTCTCTCACTACAGATGAAACCAGGGACCTCCTCGTGTCTCTCAAATTACAGCTGAAATCAGGGACCTCCCTGTGTCTCTCACACTACAGCTGAAATCAGGGACGTCCCCGTGTCTCTCTCACTACAGATAAAACCAGGGACCTCCTCGTGTCCCTCAAATTACAGCTGAAATCATGGACCTCCCCGAGTATCTCTCACTAGAGCTAAAATCAGGGACCTCATGTTTCTCTCGCTACAGCTGAAATCAGGGACCTCCTCATGTCTCTCTCGCTACAGCTGAAATCAGGGACGTCCTCGTGTCTCTCTCGCTACAGCTGAAATCAGGTACGTCCCCGTGTCTCTCTCACTACAGCTGAAATCAGGGACCTCCTTGTGTCTCTCTCACTACTGCTGAAATCAGGGACCTCCTCGTGTCTCTCTCACTACATCTGAAATCAGGGACCTCCCCGAGTCTCGGTCACTACAGCTGAAATCAGTGACCTCCCCGTCTCTCTCTCACTACAGCTGAAATCAGGGACCTCCCCGTGTCTCTCTCACTACAGCTGAAATCAGGGACCTCCTCGTATCTCTCTCACTATAGCTGAAATCATGGACCTCCCCGTGTCTCTCTCACTACAGCTGAAATCAGGGTTCTCCCCGTGTCTCTCACTACATCTAAAATCAGGGACCTCCTTGTGTCTCTCTCACTACAGCTGAAATCAGGGACCTCCTCGTGTCTCTCTCACTACAGCTGAAATCAGGGACGTACCCGTGTCTCTCTCACTACTGCTGAAATCAGGGACCTCCCTATATCTCTCTCACTACAGCTGAAATCAGGGACCTCCTCGTGTCTCTCTCACTACAGCTGAAATCAGGGACCTCCTCGTGTCTCTCTCACTACAGCTGAAATCAGGGACCTCCCCGTGTCTCTCTCAATACAGCCGAAATCAGGGACCTCCCCATGTCTCTGTCACTACAGCTGAAATCAGGGACCTCCTCGTGTCTCTCTCACTACACCTGAAATCAGGGACCTCCTCGTGTCTCTCACACTACAGCTGAAATCAGGGACCTCCCTGTGTCTCTCTCACTACAGCTGAAATCAGGGACCTCCTCGTGTCTCTCTCACTACAGCTGAAATCAGGGACGTCCCCGTGTCTCTCTCACTACAGCTGAAATCAGGGACCTCCTCGTGTCTCTCTCACTACAGCTGAAATCAGGGACCTCCCTGTGTCTCTCTCACTGCAGCTGAAATCAGGGACCTCCCCGTGTCTGTGTCACTACAGCTGAAATCAGGGACCTCCTCGTTTCTCTCTCACTACAGCTGAAATCAGGGACCTCCTCGTGTCTCTCTCACTACAGCTGAAATCAGGGACGTCCCTGTGTCTCTCTCACTACTGCTGAAATCAGGGACCTCCCTGTATCTCTCTCACTACAGCTGAAATCAGGGACCTCCTCGTGTCTCTCTCACTACAGCTGAAATCAGGGACCTCCTCGTTTCTCTCTCACTACAGCTGAAATAAAGGACGTCCCCGTGTCTCTCTCACTACAGCTGAAATCAGGGACCTCCCTGTATCTCTCTCACTACAGCTGAAATCAGGGACCTTCTCATGTCTCTCTCACTACAGCTGAAATCAGGGACGTCCCTGTGTCTCTCCCACTACAGCTGAAATCAGGGATGTCCCCGTGTCTCTCTCACTACAGCTGAAATCAGGGACCTCCTCGTGTCTCTCTCACAACAGCTGAAATCAAGGACCTCCCCATGTCTCTCTCAATACAGCCGAAATCAGGGACCTCCCCGTGTCTCTGTCACTACAGCTGAAATCAGGGACCTCCTCGTGTCTCTCTTGCTACAGCTGAAATCAGGGACCTCCTCGTGTCTCTCTCACTACAGCTGAAATCAGGGACCTCCTCTTGTCTCTCTCACTACAGCTGAAATCAGGGACGTCCCCGTGTCTCTCTCACTACAGCTGAAATCAGGGACCTCCCCGCATCTCTCTCACTACAGCTGAAATCAGGGACCTCCTCATGTCTCTCTCACTACAGCTGAAATCAGGGACGTCCCCGTGTCTCTCTCACTACAGCTGAAATCAGGGAACTCCTTGTGTCTCTCTCACAACAGCTGAAATCAAGGACCTCCCCGTGTCTCTCACTACAGCTGAAATCAGGGACCTCCTCGTGTCTCTCTCACTACAGCTGAAATCAGGGACCTCTTCGTGTCTCTCTCACTACAGCTGAAATCAGGGACGTCCCCGTGTCTCTCTCACTACAGCTGACATCAGGGACGTCCCCGTGTCTCTCTCACTACAGCTGAAATCAGGGATGTCCCCTTGTCTCTCTCACTACAGCTGACATCAGGGACGTCCCCGTGTCTCTCTCACTACAGATGAAACCAGGGACGTCCTCGTGTCTCTCAAATTACAGCTGAAATCATGGACCTCCCCGTGTCTCTCTCACTACAGCTGAAATCAGGGACCTCCTCGTGTCTCTCTCACGATAGCTGAAATCAGGGACCTCATGTCTCTCTCGCTACAGCTGAAATCAGGGACCACCTCATGTCTCTCTTGCTACAGCTAAAATCAGGGACTTCCTCGTGTCTCTCGTACAGCTGAAATCAGATACGTCCCGTGTCTCTCTCACTAGAGCTGAAATCAGGGACCTCCTCATGTCTCTCTTACTACTGCTGAAATCTGGGACCTCCCCGTGTCTCTCTCAATACAGCTGAAATCATGGACCTCCCTGTGTCTCTCTCACTACAGCTGAAATCAGGGTCCTCCCCGTGTCTCTCTCACTACAGCTGAAAACAGGGATCTCCTCGTGTCTCTCTCACTACAGCTGAAATCAGGGACTTCCCCGTATCTCTCTCACTACAGCTGAAATCAGGGACCTCCCCGTGTCTCTGTCACTACAGCTAAACTCAGGGACCTCTTCGTGTCTCTCACTACAGCTGAAATCAGGGACCTCCTCGTGTCTCTGTCACTACAGCTGAAATCAGGGACCTCCCCGTGTCTCTGTCTTTACAGCTGAAATCAGGGACTTCCCCGTGTCTCTCTCACTACAGCTGAAATCAGGGACAACCTCGTGTCTCTCTCACTACAGCTGAAATCAGGGACGTCCCCGTGTCTCTCTCGCTACAGCTGAAATCAGGGACCTCCCATGTCTCTCTCACTACAGCTGAAATCAGGGACCTCCTCGTGTCTCTCTCACTACAGCTGAAATCAGGGACCTCCCTGTGTCTCTCACACTACAGCTGACATCAGGGACGTCCCCGTGTCTCTCTCACTACAGATGAAACCAGGGACCTCCTCGTGTCCCTCAAATTACAGCTGAAATCATGGACCTCCCCGAGTATCTCTCACTACAGCTGAAATCAGGGACCTCCTCGTGTCTCTCTCACTACAGCTGAAATCAGGGACCTCATGTCTCTCTCGCTACAGCTGAAATCAGGGACCTCCTCATGTCTCTCTCGCTACAGCTGAAATCAGGGATGTCCTCGTGTCTCTCTCGCTACAGCTGAAATCAGGTATGTCCCCGTCTCTCTCTCACTACAGCTGAAATCAGGGACCTCCTCGTGTCTCTCTCACTACTGCTGAAATCAGGGACCTCCTCGTGTCTCTCTCACTACAGCTGAAGTCAGGGACCTCCTAGTGTCTCTGTCACTACAGCTGAAATCAGGGACCTCCTCGTGTCTCTGTCACTACAGCTGAAATCAGGGACCTCCCCGTCTATCTCTCACTACAGCTGAAATCAGGGACCTCCCCGTGTCTCTCTCACTACAGCTGAAATCAGGGACCTCCCCGTGTCACTCACTACAGCTGAAATCAGGGACCTCCTAGTGTCTCTCTCACTACAGCTGAAATCAGATACCTCCTCGTGATTCTCTCTCTACAACTGAAATCAGGGAACTCCTTGTGTCTTTCTTTAACTACAGCTGAAATCAGGGACTTCCCCGTGTCTCTCTCACTACAGCTGAAATCAGGCACCTCCCCGCATCTCTCCCACTACAGCTGAAATCAGGGACCTTCTCGTGTCTCTCTCACTACAGCTGAAATCAGGGACCTCCTTGTGTCTCTCTCACCACAGCTGAAATCAGGGAAGTCCCCGAATCTGTCTCACTACTGCTGAAATCAGGGACGTGCCCGTGTCTCTCTCACTACAGCTGAAATCAGGGACCTCCTCGTGTCTCTCAAATTACAGCTGAAATCATGGACCTCCCCGTGTCTCTCTCACTACAGCTGAAATCAGGGACCTCCTCGTGTCTCTCTCACGACAGCTGAAATCAGGGACCTCATGTCTCTCTCGCTACAGCTGAAATCAGGGACCACCTCATGTCTCTCTTGCTACAGCTGAAATCAGGGACGTCCTCGTGTCTCTCTCGCTACAGCTGAAATCAGAAACGTCCCTGTGTCTCTCTCACTAGAGCTGAAATCAGGGACCTCCTCGTGTCTCTCTCGCTACAGCTGAAATCAGGTACGTCCCCGTGTCTCTCTCACTACAGCTGAAATCAGGGACCTCCTCGTGTCTCTCTCACTACAGCTGAAATCAGGGACCTCATGTCTCTCTCGCTACAGCTGAAATCAGGGACCTCCTCATGTCTCTCTCGCTACAGCTGAAATCAGGGATGTCCTCGTGTCTCTCTCGCTACAGCTGAAATCAGGTATGTCCCCGTGTCTCTCTCACTACAGCTGAAATCAGGGACCTCCTCGTGTCTCTCTCACTACTGCTGAAATCAGGGACCTCCTCGTGTCTCTCTCACTACAGCTGAAATCAGGGACCTCCCCGTGTCTCTGTCACTACAGCTGAAATCAGGGACCTCCTCGTGTCTCTGTCACTACAGCTGAAATCAGGGACCTCCCCGTCTCTCTCTCACTACAGCTGAAATCAGGGACCTCCCCGTGTCTCTCTCACTACAGCTGAAATCAGGGACCTCCCCGTGTCACTCACTACAGCTGAAATCAGGGACCTCCTAGTGTCTCTCTCACTACAGCTGAAATCAGAGACCTCCTCGTGATTCTCTCTCTACAACTGAAATCAGGGAACTCCTTGTGTCTTTCTTTAACTACAGCTGAAATCAGGGACCTCCCCGTGTCTCTCTCACTACAGCTGAAATCAGGCACCTCCCCGCATCTCTCCCACTACAGCTGAAATCAGGGACCTTCTCGTGTCTCTCTCACTAAAGCTGAAATCAGGGACCTCCTTGTGTCTCTCTCACCACAGCTGAAATCAGGGAAGTCCCCGAATCTGTCTCACTACTGCTGAAATCAGGGACGTGCCCGTGTCTCTCTCACTACAGCTGAAATAAGGGACCTCCTCGTGTCTCTCAAATTACAGCTGAAATCATGGACCTCCCCGTGTCTCTCTCACTACAGCTGAAATCAGGGACCTCCTCGTGTCTCTCTCACGACAGCTGAAATCAGGGACCTCATGTCTCTCTCGCTACAGCTGAAATCAGGGACCACCTCATGTCTCTCTTGCTACAGCTGAAATCAGGGACGTCCTCGTGTCTCTCTCGCTACAGCTGAAATCAGAAACGTCCCTGTGTCTCTCTCACTAGAGCTGAAATCAGGGACCTCCTCGTGTCTCTCTCACAACAGCTGAAATCAGGGACCTCCCCGTGTCTCTCTCACTAGAGCTGAAATCAGGGACCTCCCGTGTCTCTGTCACTACAGCTGAAATCAGGGACCTCCTCGTGTCTCTGTCACTTCAGCTGAAATCAGGGACCTCCCCGGGTCTCTCTCACTAGCTGAAATCAGGGACCTCCCTGTGTCTCTCACACTACAGCTGACATTAGGGACGTCCCCTTGTCTCTCTCTCTACAGCTGAAATCAGACCGCTTGTCTCACTACGTTCATGTCACTCACTACAGCTGAAATCAGGGACCTCCTCGTGTTCTCTGTCACTTACAGCTGAAATCAGGGGACCTCCCCGTGTCTCTCTCGCTACAGCTGAAATTAGGGACCTCCTCATGTGTCTCTCGCTACAGCTGAAATCAGGGACCTCCTCATGTCTCTCTCACTACAGCTGAAATCAGGGACCTCCTCGTGTCTCTCTCTCTACAACTGAAATCAGGGACCTCCTCGTGTCTCTCTCTCTACAACTGAAATCAGGGACCTCCCTTGTGTCTCTCTTTAACTACAGCTGAAATCAGGGACCTCCTTGTGTCTCTCTTTCACTACAGCTGAAATCAAGGACCTCCACGCATCTCTCTCACTACAGCTGAAATCAGGGACCTCCCCGAGTATCTCTCACTACAGCTGAAATCAGGGACCTCCTCGTGTCTCTCTCACTACAGCTGAAATCAGGGACCTCCCCGTGTCTCTCTCACTACAGCTGAAATCAGGGACCTCCCCGTGTCTGTGTCACTACAGCTGAAATCAGGGACCTCCTCGTGTCTCTCACTACAGCTGAAATCAGGGACCTCCTCGTGTCTCTGTCACTACAGCTGAAATCAGGGACCTCCCCATGTCTCTATCGCTACAGCTGAAATTAGGGACCTCCTCATGTGTCTCTCGCTACAGCTGAAATCAGGGACCTCCTCATGTCTCTCTCACTACAGCTGAAATCAGGGACCTCCTCGTGTCTCTCTCTCTACAACTGAAACCAGGGACCTCCTTGTGTCTCTCTTTCACTACAGCTGAAATCAGGGACCTCCTCGTGTCTCTCTCACTACAGCTGAAATCAGGGACCTCCTCGTGTCTCTCTCACTACAGCTGAAATCAGGGACCTCCTCGTGTCTCTCTCACTACAGCTGAAATCAGGGACCTCCACGTGTCTCTCTTGCTACAGCTGAAATCAGGGACCTCCCGTGTCTTTGTCACTACAGCTGAAATCAGGGACCTCCTCGTGTCTCTTTCACTTAGCTGAAATCAGGTACGTCCCCGTGTCTCTCTCACTACAGCTGAAATCAGGGACCTCCCCGTCTCTCTCTCACTACAGCTGAAATCAGGGACCTCCCCGTCTCTCTCTCACTTAGCTGAAATCAGGTACGTCCCCGTGTCTCTCTCACTACAGCTGAAATCAGGGACCTCCCCGTCTCTCTCTCACTACAGCTGAAATCAGGGACCTCCCCGTGTCTCTCTCACTACAGCTGAAATCAGGGACCTCCTCGTGTCTCTCTCACTACAGCTGAAATCAGGGACCTCCCCGTGTCTCTCTCACTACAGCTGAAATCAGGGACCTCCTTGTGTCTCTCACTACAGCTGAAATCAGGGACCTCCTCGTGTCTCTCTCACTACAGCTGAAATCAGGGACCTCCTCGTGTCTCTCTCACTACAGCTGAAATCAGGGACCTCATGTCTCTCTCGCTACAGCTGAAATCAGGGACCTCCTCATGTCTCTCTCGCTACAGCTGAAATCAGGGACGTCCTCGTGTCTCTCGCGCTACAGCTGAAATCAGGTACGTCCCGTGTCTCTCTAAATACAGCTGAAATCAGGGACCTCCTCGTGTCTCTCTCACTACCTCTGAAATCAGGGACCTCCCCGTGTCTCTCACTACAGCTGAAATCAGGGACCTCCCCGTGTCTCTGTCACTACAGATGAAATCAGGGACCTCCTCGTGTCTCTGTCACTACAGCTGAAATCAGGGACCATCCCTTGTTTCTCTCACTACAGCTGAAATCAGGGACCTCCCCGTGTCTCTCTCAATACAGCTGAAATCAGGGACCTCCCCATGTCTCTCTCACTACAGCTGAAATCAGGGTCCTCATGTCTCTCGCTACAGCTGAAATCAGGTACCTCCTCGTGTCTCTCTCGCTACAGCTGAAATCAGGGACGTCCTTGTGTCTCTCTCACTACAGCTGCAATCAGGTACGTCCCCGTGTCTCTCTCACTACAGCTGAAATCAGGGACCTCCTCGTGTCTCTCTCACTACTGCTGAAATCAGGGACCTCCCCATGTCTCTCTCACTACAGCTGAAATCAGGGACCTCCCCGTGTCTCTCTCAATTCAGCTGAAATTAGGGACCTCCTCGTTTCTCTCTCACTACAGCTGAAATCAGGGACCTCCCCGTGTCTCTCTCACTACAGCTGAAATCAGGGACCTCCCCGTGTCTTTGTCACTACAGCTGAAATCAGGGACCTCCTCGTGTCTCTCACTACAGCTGAAATCAGGGACCTCCTCGTGTCTCTGTCACTACAGCTGAAATCAGGGACCTCCGCGTGTTTCTCTCACTATAGCTGAAATCAGGGACCTCCCCATGTCTCTGTCACTACAGCTGAAATCAGGGACCTCCTCTTGTCTCTGTCACTACAGCTGAAATCAGGGACCTCCCCGTCTCTCTCTCACTACAGCTGAAATCAGGGACCTCCCCGTGTCTCTCTCACTACAGCTGAAATCAGGGACCTCCTCGTGTCTCTCTCACTACAGCTGAAATAAGGGACCTCATGTCTCTCTCGCTACAGCTGAAATCAGGGACCTCCTCATGTCTCTCTCGCTACAGCTGAAATCATGGACGTCCTCGTGTCTCTCGCGCTACAGCTGAAATCAGGTACGTCCCCGTGTCTCTCTCACTACAGCTGAAATCAGGGACCTCCTCGTGTCTCTCTCACTACTGCTGAAATCAGGGACCTCCCCGTGTCTCTCACTACAGCTGAAATCAGGGACCTCCCCGTGTCTCTGTCACTACAGATGAAATCAGGAACCTCCTCGTGTCTCTCTCACTACAGCTGAAATCAGGGACCTCCCCGTGTCTCTCTCACTACAGCTGAAATCAGGGACCTCCCTGTGTCTTTGTCACTACAGCTGAAATCAGGGACCTCCCCGTGTTTCTCTCACTACAGCTGAAATCAGGGACCTCCTCGTGTCTCTCTCGCTACAGCTGAAATCAGGGACCTCCTCGTGTCTCTCTCTCTACAACTGAAATCAGGGACCTCCTGGTGTCTCTCTTTCACTACAGCTGAAATCAGGGACCTCCTCGTGTCTCTCTCACTACAGCTGAAATCAGGGACCTCCTCGTGTCTCTGTCACTACAGCTGAAATCAGGGACCTCCCCGTGTCTCTCTCACTACAGCTGAAATCAGGGACCTCCTGTGTCTCTGTCACTACAGCTGAAATCAGGGACCTCCTCGTGTCTCTTTCACTTAGCTGAAATCAGGTACGTCCCCGTGTCTCTCTCACTATAGCTGAAATCAGGGACCTCCCCATGTCTCTGTCACTACAGCTGAAATCAGGGACCTCCTCTTGTCTCTGTCACTACAGCTGAAATCAGGGACCTCCCCGTCTCTCTCTCACTACAGCTGAAATCAGGGACCTCCCCGTGTCTCTCTCACTACAGCTGAAATCAGGGACCTCCTCGTGTCTCTCTAACTACAGCTGAAATAAGGGACCTCATGTCTCTCTCGCTACAGCTGAAATCAGGGACCTCCTCATGTCTCTCTCGCTACAGCTGAAATCAGGGACGTCCTCGTGTCTCTCTCGCTACAGCTGAAATCAGGTACGTCCCCGTGTCTCTCTCACTACAGCTGAAATCAGGGACCTCCTCGTGTCTCTCTCACTACTGCTGAAATCAGGGACCTCCCCGTGTCTCTCACTACAGCTGAAATCAGGGACCTCCCCGTGTCTCTGTCACTACAGATGAAATCAGGGACCTCCTCGTGTCTCTCTCACTACAGCTGAAATCAGGGACCATCCCATGTCTCTCTCACTACAGCTGAAATCAGGGACCTCCCCGTGTCTCTCTCACTACAGCTGAAATCAGGGACCTCCCCATGTCTCTCTCACTACAGCTGAAATCAGGGTCCTCATGTCTCTCTCGCTACAGCTGAAATCAGGGACCTCCTCGTGTCTCTCTCGCTACAGCTGAAATCAGGGACGTCCTTGTGTCTCTCTCACTACAGCTGAAATCAGGGACGTCCCCGTGTCTCTCTCACTACAGCTGAAATCAGGGACCTCCTCGTGTCTCTCTCACTACAGCTGAAATCAGGGACCTCCCCGTGTCTCTCTCACTACAGCTGAAATCAGGGACCTCCCCGTGTCTCTCTCACTACAGCTGAAATCAGGGACCTCCTCGTGTCTCTCTCACTACAGCTGAAATCAGGGACCTCCCCGTGTCTCTCTCACTACAGCTGAAATCAGGGACCTCCCCGTGTCTCTGTCACTACAGCTGAAATCAGGGACCTCCCCGTGTTTCTCTCACTACAGCTGAAATCAGGGACCTCCTCGTGTCTCTCTCGCTACAGCTGAAATCAGGGACCTCCTCGTGTCTCTCTCTCTACAACTGAAATCAGGGACCTCCTGGTGTCTCTCTTTCACTACAGCTGAAATCAGGGACTTCCTCGTGTCTCTCTCACTACAGCTGAAATCAGGGACCTCCTCGTGTCTCTCTCACTACAGCTGAAATCAGGGACCTCCCCGTGTCTCTCTCACTACAGCTGAAATCAGGGACCTCCCGTGTCTCTGTCACTACAGCTGAAATCAGGGACCTCCTCGTGTCTCTTTCACTTAGCTGAAATCAGGTACGTCCCCGTGTCTCTCTCACTACAGCTGAAATCAGGGACCTCCCCGTGTCTCTCTCACTACAGCTGAAATCAGGGACCTCCTTGTTTCTCTCACTACAGCTGAAATCTGGGACCTCCTCGTGTCTCTCTCTGAAATCAGGGACCTCCACGTGTCTCTCTCGCTACAGCTGAAATTAGGGACCTCCTCATGTGTCTCTCGCTACAGCTGAAATCAGGGACGACCTTGTGTGTCTCTTGCTACAGCTGAAATCAGGTACGTCCCCGTGTCTCTCTCAATACAGCTGAAATCAGGGACCTCCTCGTGTCTCTCTCACTACAGCTGAAATCAGGGACCTCCCCGTGTCTCTGTCACTACAGCTGAAATCAGGGACCTCCCCGTCTCTCTCTCACTACAGCTGAAATCAGGGACCTCCCCGTGTCTCTCTCACTACAGCTGAAATCAGGGACATCCTCGTGTCTCTGTCACTACAGCTGAAATCAGGGACCTCCCCATGTCTCTCTCGCTACAGCTGAAATTAGGGACCTCCTCATGTGTCTCTCGCTACAGCTGAAATCAGGGACCTCCTCATGTCTCTCTCACTACAGCTGAAATCAGGGACCTCCTCGTGTCTCTCTCTCTACAACTGAAATCAGGGACCTCCTTGTGTCTCTCTTTCACTACAGCTGAAATCAGGGACCTCCTCGTGTCTCTCTCACTACAGCTGAAATCAGGGACCTCCTCGTGTCTCTCTCACTACAGCTGAAATCAGGGACCTCCTCGTGTCTCTCTCACTACAGCTGAAATCAGGGACCTCCCCGTGTCTCTCTCACTACAGCTGAAATCAGGGACCTCCCGTGTCTCTGTCACTACAGCTGAAATCAGGGACCTCCTCGTGTCTCTTTCACTTAGCTGAAATCAGGGACCTCCCCGTGTCACTCTCACTGCAGCTGAAATCAGGGACCTCCCCGTGTCTCTCTCACTACAGCTGAAATCAGGGACCTCCTCGTGTCTCTCTAACTACAGCTTAAATCAGGGACCTCCCCGTGTCTCTCTCACTACAGCTGAAATCAGGGACCTCCTTGTGTCTCTCACTACAGCTGAAATCAGGGACCTCCTCATGTCTCTCTCACTACAGCTGAAATCAGGGACCTCCTCGTGTCTCTCTCTCTACAACTGAAATCAGGGACCTCCTTGTGTCTCTCTTTAACTACAGCTGAAATCAGGGACCTCCTTGTGTCTCTCTTTCACTACAGCTGAAATCAAGGACCTCCCCGCATCTCTCTCACTACAGCTGAAATCAGGGACCTCCCCGAGTATCTCTCACTACAGCTGAAATCAGGGACCTCCTCGTGTCTCTCTCACTACAGTTGAAATAAGGGAACTCATGTCTCTCTCGCTACAGCTGAAATCAGGGACCTCCTCATGTCTCTCGCGCTACAGCTGAAATCAGGGACCTCCTTGTGTCTCTCACTACAGCTGAAATCAGGGACCTCCTCATGTCTCTCTCACTACAGCTGAAATCAAGGACCTCCTCGTGTCTCTCTCTCTACAACTGAAATCAGGGACCTCCTCGTGTCTCTCTCTCTACAACTGAAATCAGGGACCTCCTTGTGTCTCTCTTTAACTACAGCTGAAATCAGGGACCTCCTTGTGTCTCTCTTTCACTACAGCTGAAATCAAGGACCTCCCCGCATCTCTCTCACTACAGCTGAAATCAGGGACCTCCCCGAGTATCTCTCACTACAGCTGAAATCAGGGACCTCCTCGTGTCTCTCTCACTACAGTTGAAATAAGGGAACTCATGTCTCTCTCGCTACAGCTGAAATCAGGGACCTCCTCATGTCTCTCGCGCTACAGCTGAAATCAGGTACGTCCCCGTGTCTCTCTCACTACAGCTGAAATCAGGGACCTCCTCGTGTCTCTCTCACTACTGCTGAAATCAGGGACCTCCCCGTGTCTCTCACTACAGCTGAAATCAGGGACCTCCCCGTGTCTCTGTCACTACAGATGAAATCAGGGACCTCCTCGTGTCTCTGTCACAGCAGCTGAAATCAGGGACCATCCCGTGTCTCTCTCACTACAGCTGAAATCAGGGACCTCCCCGTGTCTCTCTCACTACAGCTGAAATCAGGGACCTCCTCGTGTCTCTCTCACTACAGCTGAAATCAGGGTCCTCCCCGTGTCTTTCTCACTACAGCTGAAATCAGGGACCATCCCGTGTCTCTCTCACTACAGCTGAAATCAGGGACCTCCTCGTGTCTCTGTCACTACAGCTGAAATCAGGGACCATCCCGTGTCTCTCTCACTACAGCTGAAATCAGGGACCTCCTCGTGTCTCTGTCACTACAGCTGAAATCAGGGACCATCCCGTGTCTCTCTCCCTACAGCTGAAATCAGGGACCTCCCCGTGTCTCTCTCACTACAGCTGAAATCAGGGACCTCCTCGTGTCTCTCTCGCTACAGCTGAAATCAGGTACCTCCTCATGTCTCTCTCGCTACAGCTGAAATCAGGGACGACCTTGTGTGTCTCTCGCTACAGCTGAAATCAGGTACGTCCCCGTGTCTCTCTCAATACAGCTGAAATCAGGGACCTCCTCGTGTCTCTCTCACTACTGCTGAAATCAGGGACCTCCCCATGTCTCTCTCACTACAGCTGAAATCAGGGACCTCCCCGTGTCTCTGTCACTACAGCTGAAATCAGGGACCTCCCCGTCTCTCTCTCACTACAGCTGAAATCAGGGACCTCCCCGTGTCTCTCTCACTACAGCTGAAATCAGGGACCTCCTCGTGTCTCTCTCACTACAGCTGAAATCAGGGACCTCCCCGTGTCTCTCTCACTACAGCTGAAATCAGGGACCTCCCCGTGTCTGTGTCACTACAGCTGAAATCAGGGACCTCCTCGTGTCTCTCACTACAGCTGAAATCAGGGACCTCCCCATGTCTCTATCGCTACAGCTGAAATTAGGGACCTCCTCATGTGTCTCTCGCTACAGCTGAAATCAGGGACCTCCTCATGTCTCTCTCACTACAGCTGAAATCAGGGACCTCCTCGTGTCTCTCTCTCTACAACTGAAACCAGGGACCTCCTTGTGTCTCTCTTTCACTACAGCTGAAATCAGGGACCTCCTCGTGTCTCTCTCACTACAGCTGAAATCAGGGACCTCCTCGTGTCTCTCTCACTACAGCTGAAATCAGGGACCTCCTCGTGTCTCTCTCACTACAGCTGAAATCAGGGACCTCCACGTGTCTCTCTTACTACAGCTGAAATCAGGGACCTCCCGTGTCTTTGTCATTACAGCTGAAATCAGGGACCTCCTCGTGTCTCTTTCACTTAGCTGAAATCAGGTACGTCCCCGTGTCTCTCTCACTACAGCTGAAATCAGGGACCTCCCCGTCTCTCTCTCACTACAGCTGAAATCAGGGACCTCCCCGTGTCTCTCTCACTACAGCTGAAATCAGGGACCTCCTCGTGTCTCTCTAACTACAGCTGAAATCAGGGACCTCCCCGTGTCTCTCTCACTACAGCTGAAATCAGGGACCTCCTTGTGTCTCTCACTACAGCTGAAATCAGGGACCTCCTCGTGTCTCTCTCTCTACAGCTGAAATCAGGGACCTCCTCGTGTCTCTCTCACTACAGCTGAAATAAGGGACCTCATGTCTCTCTCGCTACAGCTGAAATCAGGGACCTCCTCATGTCTGTCTCGCTACAGCTGAAATCATGGACGTCCTCGTGTCTCTCGCGCTACAGCTGAAATCAGGTACGTCCCCGTGTCTCTCTAAATACAGCTGAAATCAGGGACCTCCTCGTGTCTCTCTCACTACCTCTGAAATCAGGGACCTCCCCGTGTCTCTCACTACAGCTGAAATCAGGGACCTCCCCGTGTCTCTGTCACTACAGATGAAATCAGGGACCTCCTCGTGTCTCTGTCACTACAGCTGAAATCAGGGACCATCCCTTGTTTCTCTCACTACAGCTGAAATCAGGGATCTCCCCGTGTCTCTCTCACTACAGCTGAAATCAGGGACCTCCCCATGTCTCTCTCACTACAGCTGAAATCAGGGTCCTCATGTCTCTCGCTACAGCTGAAATTAGGTACCTCCTCGTGTCTCTCTCGCTACAGCTGAAATCAGGGACGTCCTTGTGTCTCTCTCACTACAGCTGAAATCAGGTACGTCCCCGTGTCTCTCTCACTACAGCTGAAATCAGGGACCTCCTCGTGTCTCTCTCACTACTGCTGAAATCAGGGACCTCCCCATGTCTCTCTCACTACAGCTGAAATCAGGGACCTCCCCGTGTCTCTCTCACTACAGCTGAAATTAGGGACCTCCTCGTTTCTCTCTCACTACAGCTGAAATCAGGGACCTCCCTGTGTCTCTCTCACTACAGCTGAAATCAGGGACCTCCCCGTGTCTTTGTCACTACAGCTGAAATCAGGGACCTCCTCGTGTCTCTCACTACAGCTGAAATCAGGGACCTCCTCGTGTCTCTGTCACTACAGCTGAAATCAGGGACCTCCGCGTGTTTCTCTCACTATAGCTGAAATCAGGGACCTCCCCATGTCTCTGTCACTACAGCTGAAATCAGGGACCTCCTCTTGTCTCTGTCACTACAGCTGAAATCAGGGACCTCCCCGTCTCTCTCTCACTACAGCTGAAATCAGGGACCTCCCCGTGTCTCTCTCACTACAGCTGAAATCAGGGACCTCCTCGTGTCTCTCTAACTACAGCTGAAATAAGGGACCTCATGTCTCTCTCGCTACAGCTGAAATCAGGGACCTCCTCATGTCTCTCTCGCTACAGCTGAAATCATGGACGTCCTCGTGTCTCTTGCGCTACAGCTGAAATCAGGTACGTCCCCGTGTCTCTCTCACTACAGCTGAAATCAGGGACCTCCTCGTGTCTCTCTCACTACTGCTGAAATCAGGGACCTCCCCGTGTCTCTCACTACAGCTGAAATCAGGGACCTCCCCGTGTCTCTGTCACTACAGATGAAATCAGGGACCTCCTCGTGTCTCTGTTACTACAGCTGAAATCAGGGACCATCCCTTGTCTCTCTCACTACAGCTGAAATCAGGGACCTCCCCGTGTCTCTCTCACTACAGCTGAAATCAGGGACCTCCCCATGTCTCTCTCACTACAGCTGAAATCAGGGTCCTCATGTCTCTCGCTACAGCTGAAATCAGGTACCTCCTCGTGTCTCTCTCGCTACAGCTGAAATCAGGGACGTCCTTGTGTCTCTCTCACTACAGCTGAAATCAGGTACGTCCCCGTGTCTCTCTCACTACAGCTGAAATCAGGGACCTCCTCGTGTCTCTCTCACTACAGCTGAAATCAGGGACCTCCCCATGTCTCTCTCACTACAGCTGAAATCAGGGACCTCCCCGTGTCTCTCTCACTACAGCTGAAATCAGGGACCTCCTCGTGTCTCTCTCACTACAGCTGAAATCAGGGACCTCCCCGTGTCTCTCTCACTACAGCTGAAATCAGGGACCTCCCCGTGTCTCTGTCACTACAGCTGAAATCAGGGACCTCCCCGTGTTTCTCTCACTACAGCTGAAATCAGGGACCTCCTCGTGTCTCTCTCGCTACAGCTGAAATCAGGGACCTCCTCGTGTCTCTCTCTCTACAACTGAAATCAGGGACCTCCTGGTGTCTCTCTTTCACTACAGCTGAAATCAGGGACCTCCCCGTGTCTCTCTCACTACAGCTGAAATCAGGGACCTCCTGTGTCTCTGTCACTACAGCTGAAATCAGGGACCTCCTCATGTCTCTTTCACTTAGCTGAAATGAGGGACCTCCCCGTGTCTCTCTCACTACAGCTGAAATCAGGGACCTCCCCGTGTCTCTCTCACTACAGCTGAAATCAGGGACCTCCTTGTGTCTCTCACTACAGCTGAAATCTGGGACCTCCTCGTGTCTCTCTCTGAAATCAGGGACCTCCACGTGTCTCTCTCGCTACAGCTGAAATTAGGGACCTCCTCATGTGTCTCTCGCTACAGCTGAAATCAGGGACATCCTCGTGTCTCTCTCACTACAGCTGAAATCAGGGACTTCCCCTTTTCTCTCTCACTACAGCTGAAATCAGGGACCTCCTCTTGTCTCTGTCACTACAGCTGAAATCAGGGACCTCCCCGTCTCTCTCTCACTACAGCTGAAATCAGGGACCTCCCCGTGTCTCTCTCACTACAGCTGAAATCAGGGACCTCCTCGTGTCTCTCTAACTACAGCTGAAATAAGGGACCTCATGTCTCTCTCGCTACAGCTGAAATCAGGGACCTCCTCATGTCTCTCTCGCTACAGCTGAAATCATGGACGTCCTCGTGTCTCTCGCGCTACAGCTGAAATCAGGTACGTCCCCGTGTCTCTCTCACTACAGCTGAAATCAGGGACCTCCTCGTGTCTCTCTCACTACTGCTGAAATCAGGGACCTCCCCGTGTCTCTCACTACAGCTGAAATCAGGGACCTCCCCGTGTCTCTGTCACTACAGATGAAATCAGGGACCTCCTCGTGTCTCTGTTACTACAGCTGAAATCAGGGACCATCCCTTGTCTCTCTCACTACAGCTGAAATCAGGGACCTCCCCGTGTCTCTCTCACTACAGCTGAAATCAAGGACCTCCCCATGTCTCTCTCACTACAGCTGAAATCAGGGTCCTCATGTCTCTCGCTACAGCTGAAATCAGGTACCTCCTCGTGTCTCTCTCGCTACAGCTGAAATCAGGGACGTCCTTGTGTCTCTCTCACTACAGCTGAAATCAGGTACGTCCCCGTGTCTCTCTCACTACAGCTGAAATCAGGGACCTCCTCGTGTCTCTCTCACTACAGCTGAAATCAGGGACCTCCCCATGTCTCTCTCACTACAGCTGAAATCAGGGACCTCCCCGTGTCTCTCTCACTACAGCTGAAATCAGGGACCTCCTCGTGTCTCTCTCACTACAGCTGAAATCAGGGACCTCCCCGTGTCTCTCTCACTACAGCTGAAATCAGGGACCTCCCCGTGTCTCTGTCACTACAGCTGAAATCAGGGACCTCCCCGTGTTTCTCTCACTACAGCTGAAATCAGGGACCTCCTCGTGTCTCTCTCGCTACAGCTGAAATCAGGGACCTCCTCGTGTCTCTCTCTCTACAACTGAAATCAGGGACCTCCTGGTGTCTCTCTTTCACTACAGCTGAAATCAGGGACTTCCTCGTGTCTCTCTCACTACAGCTGAAATCAGGGACCTCCTCGTGTCTCTCTCACTACAGCTGAAATCAGGGACCTCCCCGTGTCTCTCTCACTACAGCTGAAATCAGGGACCTCCCCGTGTCTCTGTCACTACAGCTGAAATCAGGGACCTCCTCATGTCTCTTTCACTTAGCTGAAATGAGGGACCTCCCCGTGTCTCTCTCACTACAGCTGAAATCAGGGACCTCCCCGTGTCTCTCTCACTACAGCTGAAATCAGGGACCTCCTTGTCTCTCTCACTACAGCTGAAATCTGGGACCTCCTCGTGTCTCTCTCTGAAATCAGGGACCTCCACGTGTCTCTCTCGCTACAGCTGAAATTAGGGACCTCCTCATGTGTCTCTCGCTACAGCTGAAATCAGGGACATCCTCGTGTCTCTCTCACTACAGCTGAAATCAGGGACTTCCCCTTTTCTCTCTCACTACAGCTGAAATCAGGGACCTCCTCTTGTCTCTCTCTCTACAGCTGAAATCAGGGACCTCCTTGTGTCTCTCTTTCACTTCAGCTGAAATCAGGGACCTCCTCGTGTCTCTGTCACTACAGCTGAAATCAGGGACCTCCTTGTGTCTCTCTCACTACAGCTGAAATTAGGCAGCTCCCCGTGTCTCTCTCACTACAGCTGAAATCAGGGACCTCCTCGTGTCTCTCACTACAGCTAAAATCAGGGACCTCCTCGTGTCTCTCTCTCTACAGCTGAAATCAGGGACTTCCCCGTGTCTCTCTCACTACAGCTGAA
Source organism: Salmo trutta (assembly GCF_901001165.1). Lineage (NCBI taxonomy): Eukaryota > Metazoa > Chordata > Actinopteri > Salmoniformes > Salmonidae > Salmo > Salmo trutta. The sequence goes on along the minus strand of NC_042969.1, from coordinate 40,692,419 downwards.
ATCAGGGACGTCCTCTTGTCTCTCTCTCTACAGCTGAAATCAGGGACCTCCTTGTCTCTTTCACTTCAGCTGAAATCAGGGAGCTCCTCGTGTCTCTGTCACTACAGCTGAAATCAGGGACCTCCCCGTGTCACTCTCACTACAGCTGAAATCAGGGACCTCCCCGTGTCTCTCTCACTACAGCTGAAATCAGGGACGTCCCCGTGTCTCTCTCACTACAGCTGAAATTAGGGACCTCCTCGTGTCTCTGTCACTACAGCTGAAATCAGGGACGTCCCCGTGTTTCTCTCACTACAGCTGAAATGAGGGACCTCCCCGTGTCACTCTCACTACAGCTGAAATCAGGGACCTCCCCGCATCTCTCTCACTACAGCTGAAATCAGGGACCTCCTCGTGTCTCTCTCACTACAGCTGAAATCAGGGACCTCCCCGTGTCACTCTCACTACAGCTGAAATCAGGGACCTCCCTGTGTCTCTCTCACTACAGCTGAAATCAGGGACCTCCCCGTGTCTCTCCCACTACAGCTGAAATCAGGGATCTCCTCGTGTCTCTGTCAATACAGCTGAAATCATGGACCTCCCCGTGTCTCTCTCACTACAGCTGAAATCAGGGACCTCCCCGTGTCTCTGTCACTACAGCTGAAATCAGGGACCTCCTCGTGTCTCTCTCACTACAGCTGAAATCAGGGACCTCCTTGTGTCTCTCTCACTACAGCTGAAATCAGGGACCTCCTCGTGTCTCTCTCACTACAGCTGAAATCAGGGCCCTCCTTGTGTCTCTCTCACTACAGCTGAAATCAGGGACCTCCTCGTGTCTCTCTCGCTACAGCTGAAATCAGGGACCTACTCATGTCTCTCTCGTTACAGCTGAAATCAGGGACGTCCCCGTGTCTCTCTCACTACAAATAAAATCAGGGAACTCCCCTTGTCTCTCTCACTACAGCTGAAATCAGGGACCTCCTCGTGTCTCTCTCACTACAGCTGAAATCAGGGACCTCCCCGTATCTCTCTCACTACAGCTGTAATCAGGGTCGTCCCCGTGTCTCTCTCACTACAGCTGAAATCAGGGACCTCCCCGTGTCTCTCTCACTACAGCTGAAATCAGGGACCTCCCCGTGTCTCTCTCACTACAGCTGAAATCAGGGACCTCCTCATGTCTCTCTCACTACAGCTGAAATCAGGGACCTCCTCGTGTCTCTGTCACTACAGCTGAAATCAGGGACGTCCCCGTGTCTCTCTCACTACAGCTGAAATCAGGGACCTCCTCGTGTCTCTCTCACTACAGCTGAAATCAGGGACCTCCCCGTGTCTCTCTCACTACAGCTGAAATCAGTGACCTCCCCGTGTCTCTGTCACTACAGCTGAAATCAGGGACCTCCTCGTGTCTCTGTCACTACATCTGAAATCAGGGACCTCCCCGTGTCTCTCTCACTACAGCTGAAATCAGGGACCTCCTCGTGTCTCTGTCACTACAGCTGAAATCAGGGACGTCCCCGTGTCTCTCTCACTACAGCTGAAATCAGGGACCTCCTCGTGTCTTTCGCACTACAGCTGTACGGTGAGAACGATTACTGGGAGTTTTACAGGAACATATATGAGTATTACTACAATACTTATAATATAAGTGTTACTATAGAGTTACAATTTTACTTTTAGAGACGAATGACTGAGCTGTTAACGGCCGTGTTTGATTAGAAGTCGAATAAATTGCTAATACGATGTTACCATCAATTTTTTTTTTATTGTGTTTTTCCAAAAGTTTGTTTGCTGAGACTTTGTGGAGTTATTTCATGCTTCAGAAAAACTATTGGCCAATGGCATACCTGGAGAATAAACAGCCTCTTCTGTTTGCCTGGGATATATTGTGAATCTTCTGAAGACAGCTTTATCTTAATGGCTGCAGGTTGGTCCCACAGAATGTGATGCTGCTGTTTCTATCCCTCTCTCTCTCCGTGTCTCTCTCTCTCTGTCTCTCTCTCTCTGCATCTCTCTCTCTGTCTATCTCTCTCTCTGTCTCCCTCTCTGTCTCTTTCTCTGTCACTCTCTCTCTGTCTCTCTCTCTGTCTCTCTCTGTCTCTCTCTCTCTCCCTCTCTGTCTCTCTCTCTCCGTCTCTCTCTCTCTCTCTCTCTCTCTCTCTCTCTCTCTGTGTGTCTCTCTCTCTCTCCCCCTCTCTCTCTGTCTCTCTTTCTCTCTGTCTCTCTCTGTCTCTGTGTCTCCCTCCCTCTCTCTTTCTTGCTCTCTACCCCCATTCCTCCGTCCCATCCCCTCTCTCTCTCTCTCTCCTCTGACTCTGAAGTAAAACCGTCAGTCAGAATCTTCCTGAAATGTGTTTATGTCCTGTGATATACAGTAACAGGATCCCCGGTTCATCAGTACTGAATTGGAGCAGCGGACGGCATCGCTATTTAAGATGCTGGGTTGGTCTGACGCAAAATGAAAAGTAAACTTAATGTGTGTGTGTGTGTGTGTGTGTGTGTGTGTGTGTGTGTGTGTGTGTGTGTGTGTGTGTGTGTGTGTGTGTGTGTGTGTGTGTGTGTGTGTGTGTGTGTGTGTGTGTGTGTGTGTCCCAGCCTGTTTCTCCTAAATCCTGCTATTCCGTTTTTGAGGCTGTTTAAAATGTTTATTTTTTTACTTCTTGTTTTATTTGATTAAATCCCTTAAAAACTGAATCTGGGAATAAATTGTTTATTCAGCTAAAGTTTGAGTGTTTCCATATTCCTGCCTAGAGATAGAGAGAGACAGAGAGAGAAAGAGAGAGAACAAAAGAGTGAAAGAGACAGAGAGAGAAAGAGAGAGAACAAATGAGTGAAAGAGACAGAGAGAGACACAGAGAGACAGAGAGACAGAGACAGAGAGACAGAGACAGAGAGACAGAGACAGAGAGACAGAGACAGAGACAGAGAGACAGAGACAGAGAGACAGAGACGGAGAGACAGAGATAAGAGACAGAGATAAGAGACAGAGACAGAGAGAGACCGAGAAACAGAGAGAGACCGAGAGACAGAGAGAGACCGAGAGAGAGACAGAGAGACAGAGAGAGAGACAGAGGGACAGAGAGACAGAGAGAGAGAGGGAGATACAGAGACAGAGACAGAGAGAGAGAGACAGACAGACAGACACAGAGAGAGACAGAGACAGAGAGAGACAGAGACAGAAAGATACGGAGAGAGAGACAGAGAGACAGAGAGAGAGACAGAGGGACAGAGAGACAGAGACAGAGAGAGAGAGAGAGAGAGAGAGAGAGAGACAGACAGACAGACAGACAGACAGACAGACAGACAGACAGACAGACAGACAGACAGACAGACAGACAGACAGACAGAGAGAGATAGACATGTTTTTTTTTCAGCATGTTTTTACAAAAATATAGATTTTGAGTTTTATAAGCTTGGATTTTTCGGACAAGGACATATACAATATATTACACTCCACAACATAACCTTCACTCCAAATCAAAACTGCAAACCTAAAACCTGATTTTGTACAAAAATGCCTGGAAGGAGTCCTACTACCAAAGCAATACAGAAAATGCTCTGGCAAACAAACAACAGAAACCTGAAAACATCATCCAACCTGGAACCCGAAAACACCATCCAACCTGGAACCTGAAAACACCATCCAACCTGAAACCTGAAAACACCATCCAACCTGGAACCTGAAAACACCATCCAACCTGAAACCTGAAAGCACCATCCAACCTGGAACCTGAAAACACCATCCAACCTGGAACCAACCTGGAACCTGAAAACACCATCCAACCTGGAACCTGAAAACACCATCCAACCTGGTACCTGAAAACACCACCCAACCTGGAACCAACCTGGAACCTGAAAACACCATCCAACCTGAAACCTGAAAACACCATCCAACCTGGAACCAACCTGGAACCTGAAAACACCATCCAACCTGGAACCTGAAAACGCCATCCAACCTGGAACCTGAAAACACCATCCAACCTGGAACCTGAAAACACCATCCAACCTGGAACCAACCTGGAACCTGAAAAAAACATCCAACCTGGAACCTGAAAACACCATCCAACCTGAAACCTGAAAACACCATCCAACCTGGTACTGAATGAGTCATGTTTAGTCTGAAGCTATTTTAAAGGCATGAAGAAAAATATATTACACTTACATTTTTGACTTTATAAGGACTGAATGCGAAGTTAAGGCTACCAAGCTTGCTAGGACAAAACAGATACAACTTCAATTAGCACTGAGGTGTGAAGTGAGAGGTGTCAAAGCCCTTGAGTCCAACAACGGCAGGAGAGACTCACAGCTTCCCCCAACTCAAAAGCAGAGGCCTTTGAAGTCCTCTCCCAATGTTCAGAGGTCATTACAATACAGTACCCTCTGGATATAAAAAAGGAGAAGGAACGGAAAGAGTACAACAACACCGTCCTTATGGGAAATCTACAGACACTTTATGCTGACTATTATAAAAATTGGAACATAAGCAACATAATCTTCCATGGAGACCATCCCCTTGCATGACGCAATGCTATATTAACCCTTCTACCCCTCTGTTAAGATGGGGGGGTTACCAATGGGTGGAAACTTGGGATACTGGATAACGAGGACTCTGAGTCAGCCAATGTAAAACGTGTACAAATCTGGAGCAGTAATGGTACAGGGCAACCCCAAACAGTTTCAGCTGGACTTTCACATTATCAAAGAGAGCAGTATAAGCTCTCTCTTGAGAAAGATACCCCCACCCCAAGCGTGTCAGACAAGTCCCCTTCATTATACAACCCCACAGATGAGCAACCCCAAATGGGAAGTCAACCTCCCAGTACAGAGTACCACCCCCTCATAGAAATTAAGGATACATTCACCCAGCTGGAGGTAAGGCAGGTGGAGCTGGAACAGCAGGTGAACACACTCCAGTCAAAACAAAAAAATTGTCCAGCAACAACACCACCTCAACCCGGAGAGCTGGAGGTGGAGAGAGACATGTACTCTGGACTGTGGTGAGACAACGTCAACAGGAGAAAGAGCAGGAGAAGGAGAAGAACAGAGCGCTAGAGGAGATGATCAGAGTGCTGGAGGAGAGTGAGAGAAGGGGATGACGTGTGACAGAGAACAACCCATTAGAGAGCAGTCCACCATCATTTCCAGGGCCAGGGACATGTACTAGTCTGTGGCGACCTAAATGCCAGAACTGGACAATAACCTGACACCCTCAGCACACAGGGGGACAAACACCTACCTGGAGGTGACAGCATTCCCTCCCCCATATGCTACCCTAGGCACAACTACGACAACATAACCAACAAAAACGGATCACAGCTCCTGCAGCTCTGTTGCACGCTGGGTATGTACATAGTCAATGGTAGGCTTTGAGGGGACTCCTATGGTAGGTACACCTATAGCTCATCTCTTGGCAGTAGTACTGTAGACTACTTTATAACTAACCTCAACCAGAGTCTCTCAGAGCGTTCACAGTCAGCCCACTGACACCCCTATCAGACCACAGCAAAATCACAGTCTACTTGAACAAAGCAATACTCAATCATGAGGCATCAAAGCCAAAGGAACTGAGTAATATTAAGAAATCCTATAGATGGAAGGAATGCAGTGTGGAAACCTGCCAAAAAACAATGAGGCAACAACAAATTCAATCCCTTTTAGGCAACTTCCTGGACAAAACGTTCCACTGTAGTAGTGAAGGTGTAAACTTGGTAGTAGAAACCCTAAACAGTATATGTGACTGACCGGCTCAAATCGGTCTTACAGTATGCAGCAAAATGTGAAATAGTGTTTTTTACATTGGATAAAAGTAGAGACTCAGAGCTACAAAATGGTATATCATACGCTGAATTTGAGGAACAATGGGAAAGTAATTCTGCTTTGAAAGTTGATAAACTTCCAAATTCACTTTTGAGAAAAAGGCCTTTCAATGTTTTGGTAGCTACTGGAGAGCTCTCCTTTGTCTACACCCATTCAGTATTGTTCACACCCTCTTAAGCTTTAGCCCCACCCAACTCTTTAAGGATTCACATGTGAGGCCATGTGCTAAACAGTGAGTAGTGTAGTAAAGATTAAGACTAAAAGTGGTAAAAGTAGTAGCATGGTCCGCCAGGCACAATACCAGAGCACAAACTTGTTCTTGTTTTGGCCACTGCAGTTATCACAATTCAGGTCCAAACGTGTTTCCCCAACTCCATAGTTGGTGAAGAAATGGTGCATGCACTGCTGCCTTTACTTCATGAATCAAGTAGTTGACTTGTTGTGGTATTCCGTCACAGCAAAGAAGCCACACTTGCAAGGAGTTAATAAGTAGATGGGACCTGGCTGCGGTCAGAAGGATAGTGCACCTGCAAACAACAAAGGAACATTAAGATAAGTTAATGAAAAGAAAATGTAACGTAAAATGTAATATCATTGTTTAATGCATCATTGTCACGTTTCACTTACCTACAAATGTGCAGAGCAGCAGCACTGCATACAGAAACATCATACTTGAAACTCAAGAACAAACAGAACAAACAACAATACAAATATACATGATTAAATACAATTATTAGAATCAACTAGTGAAGACTACCAGAACCCACTGGATTCTCCAATTACATTGAATGAACTACAGGACAAAATACAAACCCTCCAACCCAAAAAGGCCTGTGGTGTTATCAATGAAATGATCAAATATACAGACCACTAATTCCATTTGGCTATACTTAAACTCTTTAACATCATCCTCAGCTCTGGCATCTTCCCCAATATTTGGAACCAAGGACTGATCACCCCAATCCACAAAAGTGGGGACAAATTTGACCCCAATAACCACCATGGGAAATGTGTCAACAGCAACCTTGGGAAAATCCTCTGCATTATCATTAACAGCAGACTAGTACATTTCCTCAGTGAAAACAATTTACTGAGAAAATGTCAAATTGGCTATTTACCAGATTACCATACGGCAGACCATATTCACCCTGCACACCCTAATTGACAAACAAACAAACCAAAACAAAACAAAGGCAAAGTCTTCTCATGCTTTGTTGATTTCAAAAAAGCATTTGACTCAATTTGGCATGAGGGTCTGCCATTCAAATTGATGGAAAGTGGTGTTTGGAGAAAAACATCCGACATTGTCAAATCCATGTACAAAAACTAACAAGTGTGTGTTTAAAATTTGCAAAAAACACACACATTTCTTTCCACAGGGCCATGGGGTGAGACAGGGATGCAGCTTAAGCCCCACCCTCTTCAAAATATATATATATTAACGAATTGGCGAGGGCACTAGAACAGTCTACAGCACCCGGCCTCACCCTACTAGAATCTGAAGTCAAATGTCTACTGTTTGCTGATGATCTGGTGCTTCTGTCCACAACCAAGGAGGGCCTACAGCAGCACCTAGATCTTCTGCACAGATTCTGTCAGACCTGGGCCCTGACAGTAAATCTCAGTAAGATGAAAATAATGGTGTTCCAAAAAAGGTCCAATCATCAGGACCACAAATGCAAATTCCATCGAGACGCCGTTGCCCTAGAGCACACAAAAAACGATACATACCTCGTCCTAAACATCAGCGCCACAAGTAACTTCAATAAGGCTGTGAATGAGCTGAGAGACAAGGTAAGAAAGGAACGTAAAATTCAACATACCAATTAGGATCTGCCTAAAAATACTTGAATCAGTTATAGAACCCATTGTCCTTTATGGTGGTGAGGTCTGGGGTCCGCTCACCAACCAAGAATTCACAAAATGGGAAAAAAACTAATTGAGACTCAGCATGCAGAATTCTGCAAAAATATCCTCAGTGTACAATGTAAACACCAAATTATACAAGCAGAGCAGAGTTTGGCCGATACCGGTTAATTATCAAAATCCAGAAAAGAGCCGATAAATTCTACAACCACCTAAACAGAAGTGATTCCCAAACCTTCCTTAAAACCTGTTGGGGTGTAGGGGGCAGTATGTTCACGGCCGGATGAATTAACATACCCAAATTAAACTGGTTACTACTCTTGCCCAGAAACTAGAATATGCATATTATTAGTATATTTGGATAGAAAACACTCTGAAGTTTCTAAAACTGTTTGAATGGTGTCTGTGAGTATAACAGAACTCATATGGCAGGCAAAAACCTGAGAAAAATCCAACCAGGAAGTGGAAAGTCTGAGAATTGTAGTTCTTCTTTTGATTCTCTATCAAAACTACAGTTTCTGTGGGGTCATGTTGCACTTCCTAAGGCTTCCATTGGCTGTCAACAGCCTTCAGAAAGTTCTTTCAGCATTCTCCTGTCACTGCGCAGATAATAGGAGCTCAGTCAATCAGTGGACTGCCTGTGGACAAAGGGATTGGATATGCGAGGTCCCGCGAGCGTGCCGTTCCTTATTTTTCTTCTTGAATGAATATGCTATTGTCCGGTTGGAATATTATTGCAATTTTACGTTAAAAATACCATAAAGATTGATTTTAAACAGCGTTTGACATGCTTCTAAGTATGGTGATGGAACATTTGGACTTTTCGTCTCTGGTACCACGCTCGTGCGTTATGCCTTTGGATAAGTGATCTGTACGCACGAACAAAACTGAGGTATTTGGACATAAATATGGATTATTTAGAACAAAAACAACATTTCTTGTGGATGTAGCAGTCCTGTGAGTGCATTCTGATGAAGATCAGCAAAGGTAAGAGCCTTTTTATAATACTAATTCTGTTTAGGTGACCCCGAACTTGGCGGGTGTCTGTATAGCTTGCTGTGATGGCGAGCTATGAACTCAGAATATTGAAAAATGTGCTTTCTCCGTAAAGCTATTTTAAACTCTGACACAGCGGTTGCATCCAGGAGTAGTCTTTCTATAATTCTTTAAATAATTGTTATATATTTTGTCAACGTTTATGATGAGTATTTTTGTAAATTGATGTGCACATTCACTGGAAGTTTTGATGGGAATACATTTTCTGAACATCACGTGCCTAAGTAAAATGCTGTTTTTGGATATAAATTTGAACTTTATCGAACAAAACATACATGTATTGTGTAACATAATGTCCTAGGAGTGTCATCTGATGAAGATCGTCAAAGGTTAGTGCTTCATTTAGCTGTGTTTTGGGTTTTATTGACACATGTCCTTGCTTGGAAAATGGCTGTGTGATTATTTTTGTCTATGTACTCTCCTAACATAATCTAATGTTTTGCTTTCGCTGTATAGCCTTTTTGAAATCAGACAATGTGGTTACATCAAGGAGAAGTGTATCTTTAAAATGATGTAAAATAGTTGTATGTTTGAGAAAGTTGAATTATGACATGTTGTTGTTTTGAATTTGCCGCCCTGATATTTCACTGGCTGTGTCCCGCTAGCGTCCCACGTAGCCCATAGAAGTTAACCTCTCTAGGGCAGGTGGGATGAAATCGTCCCACAATATTCAACAGCCAGTGACAAATCAGTGCGCCAAATTTAAAACCACAAAATGTCATAATTCAAAGTTCTCAAACATAGGACTATTTTACACCGTTTTATAGATACACTTCTCCTGAAGCGAACGACGTTGTCCGATTTCCAAAAGGCTTTACAGCGAAAGCAAAACATTAGATTATGTTAGGAGAGTACATAGCCACAAATAATTACACAGCCATTTTCCGAGGCAAGCATATATGTCACATAAACCCAAACCACAGCTAAATGCAGCACTAACCTTTGATGATCTTCATCAGATGACACTCCTAGGACATTATGTTACACAATACATGCATGTTTTGTTCAATCAAGTTCATATTTATATCAAAAAACACCTTTTTACATTAGCATGTGATGTTCAGAAGTTGCATACCCACCGAAAACTTCCGGTGAATTTACTAAATTACTCATGATAAACGTTGACAAAATACATAACAATCATTTTAAGAATTATAGATACAGAACTCCTTTATGCAATCGCGGTGTCCGATTTTAAAATAGCTTTTCGGCGAAAGCACATTTTGCAATATTCTGAGAACATAGCTCGGCCATCACGGCTAGCTATTTTGACATCCGCCAAAATTGGATTACCTTTGCTGTTCTTCGTCAGAATGCACTCCCAGGTCTTCTACTTCAACAACAAATGTTGTTTTGGTTCCAAATAATCCATAGTTATATCCAAATACCGCCATTTTGTTCATGCGTTCAGATAACTATCCAAAAGGTGACGCGCGAGTGCATTTCGTGACAAAAAAATGCTAAATATTCCATTACCGTACTTATAAGCATGTCAAACGCTGTTTAAAATAAATTTTGATGCTACTTTTCTCGTAAAATAGCGATAATATTCCAACCGGGCAACGTTGTATTCGTTCAATGGCTGAAAGAAAAAAATGGAGAAGTCTCGTGAACGCGCATCTCAATCTCACTGTCCCCAGGCTGACCACTCACAAACAGAGCTGCTATACTTTGCCCAGAGACAGCAGACACCCCATTCCACTTTCTGGCGGCTTTAGAGAGCCAATGGAAGCCTTAGAAAGTGTCACGTTACAGCACAGATGCTGTATTTTTGATAGAGATGCAACAGAAGGACAAAAAATTGTCAGACAGGGCACGTCCTGTATTGAATCTTCTCAGGTTTTGGCCTGCCATATGAGTTATGTCATACTCACAGACACCATTCAAACAGTTTTAGAAACTTTAGAGTGTTTCTATCCAAATCTACTAATTATATGCATATTCTGGGCAGGAGTAGTAACCAGATTAAATCGGGTACGTTTTTTATCCGGCCGTGAAAATACTGTCCCCTATACCACAACAGGATAACAAAGCCATCACCTACAGAGAGATGAACCTGGAGAAGAGTCCCCTAAGCAAGCTGGTCCTGGGACTCTGTTCACAAACACAACAGACCCCACAGAGCCCCAGGACAGCAACATAATTAGACCCAACCAAATCACTAGAAAACAAAAAGGTAATTACTTGACAAATTGGAAAGAATTAACAAAATAACTGAGCATACTAGAATGCTATTTGGCCCTAAACAGAGAGTACACAGTGGCAGAATACCTGACCACTGTGACTGACCCAAACTTAAGGAAAGCTTTGACTATGTACAGACTCAGTGAGCATAGCCTTACTATTGAGAAAGGCCGGCGTAGGCAGACCTGGCTCTCAAGAGAAGACAGGCTATGTGCACACTGACCACAAAATGAGGTGGAAACTGAGCTGTTCTTCCTAACCTCCTGCCAAATGTATGACCATATTAGAGACACATATTCCCCTCAGATTACACAGATCCAAAAATAATCTACTGGGTGAAATACCACAGTGTGCCATCACAGCAGCAATATTTGTGACCTGTTACCAGAAGAAAAGGGCATAAAGTGAAGAACAAACACCATTGTAAATACATCCCATATGTTTATTTATTTACCCTTTTGTACTTTAACCATTTGCACATAATATGACATTTGAAATGTCTTTATTCTTTTGGAATTTCGGTGGGTGTAATGTTTACTGTTAATTTTTATTTTTTATTTCACTTTTGTTTAATATCTACTTCACTTGCTTCGGCAATGTTAACATATGTTTCCCATGCCAATAAAGCCCTTAAATGGAAATTGAAATCGAGAGAGACAGAGAGACAGAGAGACAGAGAGAGAGAGAGAGAGAAGGGGACAGAGGGGGAGAGAGGGGGAGACAGAGGGAGAGAGGGGGAGACAGAGGGAGAGGGAGAGACAGAGACAGATTGAGAGGCAGGGGGAGAGTTGAGACAGTGGAATGCACAGAGGAACTAGAGTAGTTCTCCTCTCTCTTCATTGGACTCTATGACTGTGAATGTTAGATACAGATACTGTTTGTGTCCCAAGTGGCACCCTATTCCCTATGGGCCCTGGTCAAAAGTAGTGCACTACAGTGAGGGAAAAAAGTATTTGATCCCCTGCTGATTTTGTACGTTTGCCCACTGACAAAGAAATGATCAGTCTATCATTTTAATGGTAGGTTTATTTGAACAGTGAGAGACATAATAACCATAAACAAATCCAGAAAAACGCATGTCAAAAATTTTATAAATTGATTTGCATTTTAATGAGGGAAATAAGTATTTGACCCCTCTGCAAAACATGACTGAGTACACCAGCTCTGTCAGGAGGAATGGGCCACAATTCTGTTTTTTCTGAGGTCTTGGCTAATTTCTTTTGATTTTCCCATGATGTCAAGCAAAGAGGCACTGAGTTTGATGGTTGGCCTTGAAATACATACTCAGGTACACCTCCAATTGACTCAAATGATGTCAATTAGCCTATCAGAAGCTTCTAAAGCCATGACATCATTTTCTGGAATTTTCCAAGCTGTTTAAAGGTACAGTCAACTTAGTGTATGTAAACTTCTGACCATCTGGAATTGTGATACAGTGAATTATGAAATAATCTGTCTGTAAAAAAGTGTTGGACAAATTACTTGTGTTATGCACAAAGTAGATGTCCTAACTGACTTGCCAAAACTATAGTTTGTTAACAAGGAATGTGTGGAGTGGTTGAAAAATGAGTTTTAATGACTCCAACCTAAGTGTATGTAAACTTCTGACTTCAATTGTGTATACATATTGGTAATGTAGTGTGTCTGTATATACATATTGATAATGTAGTGTGTCTGTATATACCTATTGATAATGTAGTGTGTCTGTGTATACATATTGGTAATGTAGTGTGTCTGTGTATACATTGATAATGTAGTGTGTCTGTGTAAACATATTGGTAATGTAGTGTGTCTGTATACACATATTGGTAATGTAGTGTGTCTGTATACACATATTGGTAATGTTGCGCAACATTTCTATAGGCTATGCAATTGCATTAGAAAACAGATTGATGGCCTCTATTAAAACGAAGAGGATCCCATCAGACCTACTATATTTATTTCTGTCACACCCTGCCCTTAAGAGATCCTTTTATGTCTCTATTTTGGTTGGTCAGGGCGTGAGTTGGGGTGGGCATTCTATGTCCTTTTTTCTATGCTTTGTGTTTCTTTGTTTTGGCCTGGTGTGGCTCTCAAACAGGGACAGCTGTACTTTGTTGTCGCTGATTGGGAGTCATACTTAGGCAGCCTGTTTTCCTTTGGGGTTGGTGGGTAGATATTTTCTGTTTAGTGTTTTGCACCTGACGGAACTGTTCGGTTGTTCTTTTGTTTTGCTTGTTGCTTTAGTGTTCAGTTGTACATTAAAATGACGAACACTTACCACGCTGCATTTTGGTCTGATTTCTCTTCCCCTTCATCCAAGGACGACGAAGACCGTTACAGATCTACCCACCATAAGAGGACCAAGCAGCGTGGTAACAAGGAGCACAGGGTTCAGGATTCGTGGACTTGGGAGGAAATTCTGGACAGAAAGGGACCCTGGAGACAAAATGGGGAATATCGCCGCCCGAAAGAAGAACTGGAGGCAGCTAAAGCTGAGACGCGGCGATATGAGGCAAGGCAGTGCAGCAGGCACGAGAGGCAGCCCCCAAATGTTTTTTTTGGGGGGGGCACACGAGAAGTTGGCCTGAGTCAGGAAGGAATACTGAGCCAACTTTCCGTGATTACAGGAGGCATCGTAGTACTGGTCAGGCACCGTGTTATGCGGTAGAGCGCATGGTGTCCCCAGTACACGTTGAGAGCCTGGTGCGCTACATCCCAGCTCCTAACATCTGCCGGGCGAGAGTGGGCATCAAGCCAGGATGGGTTGTGCAGGCCATGCGCTCCAGACCTCCAGTGCGTCTCCAGGACCCGGTCTATCCTGTGCCTGCACCTAGAACCAGGCCTCCTGCATGTCTCCCCAGCCTGGTGAGTCCTGTGCCTGCGCCCAGAGCCAGGCTTACTGCATGTCTCCCCAGCCTGGTAAGTCCTGTGCCTGCGCCCAGAGCCAGGCTTACTGCATGTCTCCCCAGCCTGGTGAGTCCTGTGCCTGCGCCCAGAACCAGGCCTCCTACATGTCTCCCCAGCCTGGTGAGTCCTATGCCTGCGCCCAGAGCCAGGCCTCCTGCAAGTCTCCCCAGCCTGGTGAGTCCTGTGCCTGCTCCCAGAGCCAGGCCAACTGAAAGGCCCGCCTGTCCGGAGCTGCCAGAGTCGCCCGCCTGTCCGGAGCTGCCAGAGTCGCCCGCCTGTCCGGAGCTGCCAGAGTCGCCCGCCTGTCCGGAGCTGCCAGAGTCGCCCGCCTGTCCGGAGCTGCCAGAGTCGCCCGCCTGTCCGGAGCTGCCAGAGTCGCCCGCCTGTCCGGAGCTGCCAGAGTCGCACGCCTGTCCGGAGCTGCCAGAGTCGCCCGCCTGTCCGGAGCTGCCAGAGTCGCCCGCCTGTCCGGAGCTGCCAGAGTCGCCCGCCTGTCCGGAGCTGCCAGAGTCGCCCGCCTGTCCGGAGCTGCCAGAGTCGCCCGCCTGTCCGGAGCTGCCAGAGTCGCCCGCCTGTCCGGAGCTGCCAGAGTCGCCCGCCTGTCCGGAGCTGCCAGAGTCGCCCGCCAGTCCAGGGCCCGCTGCGAGGGTCCCAGTCCGTGGTCGGCAGCAAGAGATCACTCTCTAGGGGAGCCATTAAATTGGGGTGAGCCAGCGGTGGAGCGGGGTCTGCGTCCTGCTCCTGAGCCACCACCACGGGTAGATGCCCACCCGGACCTTCCTCCATAGGTTTAGGTTTTGCGGCCGGATTCCGCACCTTTGGGGGGGGGGGTACTGTCACTTAAGAGATCCTTTTATGTCTCTATTTTGGTTGGTCAGGGCGTGAGTTGGGGTGGGCATTCTATGTGTTTTGCACCAATCAGGGACAGCTGTACTTCGTTGTCGCTGATTGGGAGTCATACTTAGGCAGCCTGTTTTCCTTTGGGGTTGGTGGGTAGATATTTTCTGTTTAGTGTTTTGCACCTGACGGAACTGTTCGGTTGTTCTTTTGTTTTGCTTGTTGCTTTAGTGTTCAGTTGTACATTAAAATGACGAACACTTACCACGCTGCATTTTGGTCTGATTTCTCTTCCCCTTCATCCGAGGACGACGAAGACCGTTACAATTTCTCTACCTTCCTAATATTAAGCAAATTGCTTCTCTTTACAACAGGAGTGTTGCCTACCTGGCTGTCATGAAAATAAACCACAGGAAAAGCGTCCTCTATTTGCTATTTAAGTGCATAGATGACATGTATCCCCCCCCCATTCCCTGTTTCGATACAGGTGCATGATAATGGTCCATTCTAAATCAAAACAAATTCCACACATTTATTATTATATATATTATTTAGTAGATTATTAGCTAT
Source organism: Salmo trutta (assembly GCF_901001165.1). NCBI lineage: Eukaryota > Metazoa > Chordata > Actinopteri > Salmoniformes > Salmonidae > Salmo > Salmo trutta. Next base: position 40,677,224 of record NC_042969.1, on the reverse strand, counting down.
CAATTGTGAATTATATATTATCACTTGGTAATGATGCCCAGCATAAGAAACAATGCCTTTTTTTTACCTAGCTCATAGACCTATATGTTTTAAAAAGGTTAGTATCACACCTCATGTAGCCTAGCTCATAGACATATATGTTTTAAAAAGGTTAGTGTCACACCTCATGTAGCCTAGCTCATAGGCCTATATGTTTTAAAAAGGTTTGTATCACAACTAAAGTGGCCAAATAACTTCTTAAAATGAAGCACATTAATCCACTTTAGAAGGGGTGTAGAGCCTAACTGGCATACATATGCAGTGTGTGAGTTTCAAGTAGTGGACTATAGAAGGAATAGGATGCTATTTGGGATACTGCCATAATTGTCACGTCCTGACCATAGTAAGTTGTTATTTTCTATGGTAGAGTAGGTCAGGGCGTGACAGGGGGTGTTTGTCTATGTTTTGTATTTCTACGTTCAGTTTCTAGTATTGTATTTCTATGTTGGTTTTGTTTGGTATGATCTCCAATTAGAGGCAGCTGGTCGTCATTGTCTCTAATTGGAGGTCATATTTAAGTTGATGTTTGACCCACCTGTTTTTGTGGGTGATTATCTTTTGAGTAGTGTGTTTTCCTCTCTGCGTCACGTTTTTTTTGTGTTTCAAGTATTTAGTGTATAGCATTTAGTTTCACGGAATAAATAAATATGTGGAACTACGAACACGCTGCATTTTGGTCCGATCCTTCAGAAAGCCGTGACAATAATCAGCGTGGAGGTGGGTGGCAATAGAGAATATTCCTACTCCTTATTGGGTAGAACTGGTGTGTCCATGTATAACACGCGCACACACAAGCACACACTCAGAGAATAAGTTAAGATCTCTTTACTTTGATGACTCCCAAACGGCACCCTATTCCTTACATTGTGCACTAATTTTGAGCGGAGCCCTATGGGTCCTGGTCATAAGTAGTGCACTTTATAGAGAACAGAGCCCTATGAGCCCTGGTCATAAGTAGTGCACTATATTGGGAACAGGGTTCCATTTGGAACACAGTCTTTCTGACACCCTCCCAGCTGCAGACCAAATTTCCTTATAGTTATAGTAGTGCACTAAATCGGGAATATGGGTGCCTTTTGGTACGTATAGTAGGCAGTAGTGGAAAAAATACCCAATTATCATACTTGAGTAAAAGTAAAGATACCCTAATAGAATATTGCTCAAGTAAAAGCAAAAGTCAAACAGTAAATTGCTACTTGAGTAAAAGTATTTGGTTTTAAAAACACTTAAGATTCAAAAGTAAATGTAATTGTTAAAATATACTTAAGTATCAAAAGTAAAAGTTGAAATCATTTCAAATTCCTTATGTAAATCAAACCAGACGGCATCATTTCATTTAAAAATAATAATAATTACGGATAGCCAGGGGCGCACTCCAACAAATAATTTACAAACAAAGCACTTGTGTTCAGTGAGTCCGCCAGATCAGGGGCAGTACGGGATGACCAGGGATGTTCTCTGTTTAGTGAGTCCTCCAGATCAGAGGCAGTAGGGATGACCAGGGATGTTCTCTGTTTAGTGAGTCCTCCAGATCAGAGGCAGTTCTCTTGATAAGTATGTGAATTAGGAAATTATCCTGTCCTGCTAAGTATTCAAAATGTAACGAGTATGTTTGGAATTCAGGGAAAATGCATGGAGTAAAAAGTACATTATCAAAAATCTAAATAGTAAAGTAAAGTACAGATACCTAAAAAAAATAAGTATTTTTACTTCAGTACTTTACACCACAGATAGAAGGACGGATGCATGTTGAAGAGATTGGAGAGAAAACATAAAGCAGCATACTATACATTATGTCTAGACGCCTTCCAGATATCAGGACCTTTCATGGCTTATCGTGGCTATCTCTCAGCCCCATGTAATCTGTATAACAGGGTGAATATCACTCTCTCTCATCTATCCCCCCTCTCTCTTTCTTTCTCACCCTCTTTCTCTCTCTCTCTCTCTCTCTCTCTCTCTCTCTCTCTCTCTTGCTCTTTCTCTCTCTCTCTTGCTCTTTCTCTCTCTCTCTCTCTCTTTATCACACTCTCTCTCTCTCGCTCCCTCTCTCATCTATCCCCCCTCTCTCTCTTTCTCACCCTCACCCTCTCTCTCTCTCTCTCTCTCATCTCTTCCCCTCTCTCGCTTTATCCCTCTCTCTGTCTTATTCACTCTTGTCTTTAAATCAATCTTTATTATTTTCTATTTTCTTCAAGATGGATTTGAAACATTAACACGCCTGTCTGTTTGTCATTATTCTCAAGTGGTAATAAAGGGGAGTGGGAACTAAACAAGACATGAAGTGTTGTCTTTCTCCATCTGATTGTTGTTATTACTCTGTATGTTCTATACAATGACAATATTAATCTGACAGGAACCATATAGACCATCTGTTGACATTGATGGGTTGAAGTGGTTCTGCTAAATTACTGTTGTCAACCTGTTATCAACTACCTCCTGGTGGTATCCTCCTGGTGGTATCCTCCTGGTGATATCTTCATGGTGGTATCCTCATGGTGGTATCATCGTGATGGTATCCTCATGGTGGTATCCTTGTGGTGGTATCCTCCTGGTGGTATCCTCATGGTGATACCCTCCTGGTGGTATCCTCATGGTGATACCCTCCTAGTGGTATCCTTCTGGTGGAATCCTCGTGATGGGATCCTCCTGGTGGTATCCTCGTGGTGGTATCCTCCTGGTGGTATTTGCCTGGTGGTATCCTCCTGGTGGTATCCTCCTGGTGGTATCCTCGTGGTGGTATCCTCCTGGTGGTATCCTTATGGTGGTATCCTCATGGTGGTATCCTCATGGTGATACCCTCCTAGTGGTATCCTCCTGCTGGGATCCTCATGATGGGATCCTCCTGGTGGTATCCTCGTGATGGTATCCTCCTGGTGGTATCCTCGTGGTGGTATCCTCCTGGTGGTATCCTCATGGTGATACCCTAATGGTGGTATCCTGATGGTGGTATCCTCATGGTGGTATCCTCCTGGTGGTGTCCTCATGGTGATACCCTCCTGGTGGTATCCTCATGGTGATACCCTCCAAGTGGTATCCTCCTGGTGGAATCCTCCTGGTGGTATCCTCCTGGTGGAATCCTCCTGGTGGAATCCTCCTGGTGGAATCCTTCTGGTGGGATCCTCTTTGTGGGATCCTCCTGGTGGAATCCTCCTGGTGGTATCCTCCTGGTGGGATCCTCCTGGTGGGATCCTCCTGGTGGAATCCTCCTGGTGGGATCCTCCGACGATTATCAATATTATTATTATTGACATTATGATCCTCATCATCATTATCGTTATTATTATTATTGTTATTATTATAATTTTTATTATTGTCGTCATTATCATTATTATCATAATCATTGTTATTATCATCAATATCATCATTATTATCATTGTCATTATCATTATTTTATTTTTTATCATTATCATTGTTATTATCATTATAGCCATCTTGTCATTATTATTGTTGTGATTATTGTTATTATTATTATCGTAATTGTATTATTATTATCGCTACTATCATCATCATCATTAATATTGGCATTATTATTATTATTATTATTATTATTATTGATATTATTATCATTATTATCATTATTATTATCATTATCAGCATCATTATTATTATTGTTATTATCATTTTATCATTATTATCATCATTGTTATTATTATTAACATAATTAGTTTCATTATTATCATCTTTATTATTGTTATTATCGACATCATTATTATCATTATAACTATAATTATTATCATTGTCATTATCATTATTGCTGTCATCATTATCATTTGCCATTATCATGATCTTCTTTCTTATCATTGTCATTATCTTTGTTGATATCACTATAGTCATTATTATCATTTGTTTTGATTGAGATTATCAATATTATTATATAATTATCTTTATCATTGTCATTATTATTATCATTGTCATCATCACCATCATTATCATTATTATTGACATTATCACTGGCATTATTATCATCTTCATTATTATTATCATTTTCATCATTATCATTATTATTATTATTATCATTATTATCATTATTATCATTATTAATATCATTATTATCAATTGTATTATTATTATTATCATCATCATCATCATCATCATTATCATCATGATCATTATTATTATTGTTATTATTATTGATATAATTGTCATTATTATCATCATTATTATAATTTTTCTATTAACATCATTATTATCATTATTATTATCATTATTATCATCATCATTATCATTGTCATATTATGATTGTCATCATCATCATCATTAACCTCATTATTATTATTATTGTTATCATTATTATTATTATAATCATCATTTATATCATTATTATTATCAATATTATTTTCAATATTATAATCATTATTATAATTGTTATTTTCATTTTTATTATCATTATCATCATCATTATTTTTATTAACATCATTATTATTATTACTATCATTATTGTCATCGTCATTATCATTATTATTATTATTATTATCAATATTATTTTCATTGTTATTATTATCATTATCATCATCATTATTTGTATTATCATTGTTATCATTGTTATCGTTCTTATCATTGTTATTGTTATTATCACTATTATCATTATTGTTATCGTTGTTATCAGTATTATCATTATTGTTATTATTATCATAATTTTATCATCATCATTGTCATCATTGTCATGATTATTATCATCATTACAATCATTATTATTATCATAACAATCATTATTATTATCATTATTATCATTATAATCATCATCGTCATCATTATTATCATTATTATCATTGTTATCATCCACATCATTATCATCATGATTATCACCATCATTGTCATCATTATCATTATTATCATTATTGTCATCATTATCATCATTATTATCATCATCATCATCGTCATCATTATTATCATTATTATTATCATCATCAATATTATTTTTTATTATCATCATGATCATCATTATTATCATCATTATTATCATCACAATGATTATTATTGTCATTATTATCATCATAATTATTATCATTATCATCATTATTATAATCATCATCATCATTATCATCATTATTATCATCATCATCATCATTATCATTACTATCATCATTATTATCATTTGCATCATTATCATTATCATCATCATTACTTTTATCATCATCATTAGCATCATTATCATCATCATTATTAGTATCATCATCATTATCATTATTATCATCATGATTAGCACTATTATTATTATTATCATTACTGTTATTATTACGTTTGAGTGGACAGATCAGTTTTAATATTGTGACATCAATCTATTTAACTGTGAAGAACATGTCAAAGGACACATTTTCATTGAGTGCAAACTGTGTATCCCCCCCTACACATTAATATTACATATGTGGTGTTCTGGTCCACTGGACCCCCCTACACATTAATAATATTAAATATGTGGTGTTCTGGTCCACTGGACCCCCCTACACATGTATATTACATATGTGGTGTTCTGGTCCACTGGACCCCCCTACACATTAATATTACATATGAGTGTGCTGGTCCACTGGACCCCCCTACACATTTATATTACATATGTGGTGTTCTGGTCCACTGGACCCCCCTACACATTAATATTACATATGTGGTGTTCTGGTCCACTGGACCCCCCTACACATTTATATTACATATGTGGTATTCTGGTCCACTGGACCCCCCTACACATTTATATTACATATGTGGTGTTCTGGTCCACTGGACCCCCCTACACATCTATATTACATATGTGGTGCCGGGGTCCACTTGACCCGAGGGTAATAAAAGTGTGGAAAAGTGTCTGTCATTGAAAACCAGTAAAAATTAAACAGAAAGGTTTACTGTGCGTCTTCCTCCTCCCTGGGCCAGCTGTTTCAACATAGCACCAAGAAGCTGTCTGCCTGTCTCCTGCTTTTCTCGCACTCTTTACCCTTTGTAGTGTGTGAAACTACACAATGTCTTGCGGGAACAAGCATCAATGTTATTACAATACATTATTTCAATACATTATTTAGATACATTGTAAAAAATTCCGAATTTTCCCACACTCTACACCAGCCTGGAGCAAATTGGGGGAGAGACACAGCAAATAAATAGCTTTGCTTGTGTGGCTCCTGAACACAATCAATCAGTTTGCAATAATAATCTCTGCTCAGAGGGCCTTAGAAAAGAGAGAGAAGCTAGTATGGAAGGAGTGTCTTCCACTTTGGAAGATGAAGAATTTTCAGAATATGAGGATCATGTCTCTGTAAATTCAGAGTCTGACAGTGAGTTGGAAGAAGAGGATGAGATTGACCCCCCTGGCGGTTACTCATGAGCAGGACATAAAGTCTCCTTTTGAACTGTACATCCCAGACACCATCCAGAAAATCATTCTGGACTGCACTAATTTGTATGGAAGGCGTGATTTTGGAGAGAGATGGAAGGAGATGAACCAATTAATTTACATGCATACTTTGGGGTTCTTATCTTTGCTGGTGTTTTCAGATCCAATGGTGTATCCACAGAATCCCTGTGGGAGACAGAAACGGGCAGAGATCTTTTCCATGCAACAATATAGAATAAGGCTGTAACGTAACAAAATGTGGAAAAAGTCAAAGGGTCTGAATACTTTCCAAATGCACTGCATATTTTACAGAAACATTATATTTTACATGAGTTATCATTTGTCTGTTTTTAGTCCCATCCTTCAGCTCTCAACCTCAACCCCTCCCATCTATATCTGAACACCATCCAGTTTTAATTTCTATTAATTTCAAGTAAGGGCTTGATGCTTCATCCACACTCCAAAATATTCAACACTACTAACGCAATTTCCAGGATATTCCAAGTTTAAAGACATCATTATCCGCATGAGAAGACAGGCTTCCATTATCGGGTTGATGTTTTAGGTCACCCCCGTCTCCACCTCCATATGGAAATGGCCGTTACTTAGATCTCTGGACTGAGGGCTTGTAGGCCTGTTGTAAGGCAGGTCCTCACCAGACATCACCGGCAACAAATCATGGGAACAAACCCACTGTCGCTGGACCAGACAGGACTGGCAAAAAGTGCTCTTCCCTGACGAGTCGCGGTTTTGTCTCACCAGGGGTGATGGTCGGATTCGCATTTATCGTCGAAGGAATGAGCATTACACCGAGGTCTGTACTCTGGAGCAGGATCGATTTGGAGGTGGAGGGTCCGTCATGGTCTGGGGCGGTGTGTCACAGCATCATCGGACTGAGCTTGTTGTCATTGCAGGCAATCTCAACGCTGTGCATTACAGGGAAGACATCCTCCTCCCTCATGTGGTACCCTTCCTACAGGCTCATCCTGACATGACCCTCCAGCATGACAATGCCACCAGCCATACTGCTCGTTCTGTGCGTGATTTCCTGCAAGACAGGAATGTCATTGTTCTGCCATGGCCAGCGAAGAGCCCGGATCTCAATCCCACTGAGCACGTCTGGGACCTTTTGGATCGGAGGGTGAAGACTAGGCTAATTTCAACCAAAAATGTCCAGGAACTTGCAGGTGCCTTGGTGGAAGAGTGGGGTAACATCTCACAGCAAGAACCGGCAAATCTGGTGCAGTCCATGAGGAGGAGATGCACTGCAGTACTTAATGCAACTGGTGGCCACACCAGATACTGACTGTTACTTTTGATTTTGACCCCCTTTGTTCAGGGACTCATTATTCAAATTCTGTTAGTTACATGTCTGTGGAACTTGTTCAGTTTATGTCTCAGTTGAGGAATCTTGTCATGTTCATACAAATATTTACACATGTTAAGTTTCCTGAAAATAAATGCAATTGACAGTGAGAGGTCATTTCTTTTTTTGCTGACTTTATGTTACGCTATTCCCTTTATAGTGTACTTATTTTGACCAGGGCCCATAGGGAACATAGTGCACTACTTTTGACCAGGACCCATAGGGAAACCTAGTGCACTATCAAGGGAATAGGGAGTCATCCGGGGCACGTACAAAACCTGCTGAACGATCTCCTGCGTAGGCGTTTGTAAAGTCTTTCTGCAGACAGAGAACTAGTTATTAATACAACACCAGAACTGTAACGGTACATTGTTGACTTGCATTTGGACCTGGGAAATCAATAGGAAGAGAATTATGAGGCAGTGAAGCGGACAATTTTAATCTGACTAAATTTCCAGGGGTGGATTAGTCTCACACAATGTCATACCTCCAGAGCTCCTTCATGGAATATGGATAAGGAAGGATATAGGGAAGGCAGAGCGGGGAGAGAAAAAGGAGAAAGAGAACTGAGAGAGAAACAGGAGGAAAGGGAGAGGGCGAGGAGAGGGACAGGAGGAGGAGAGTTGAGGAAGGAGGGAGACAGGAGGAGGAGAGATGAGAAAGGAGAGAGACAGGAGGAGGAGAGATGAGAAAGGAGAGAGAGAAAGGAGGAGAAGGAGAAGGAGAGGAGACAGGAGAGAGACAGGAGGAGAAGGAGAGGGAGAGGAGAAAGGAGAGATGAGAAAGGAGAGAAACAGGAGGAGGAGAGGGAGAGGAGACAGGAGAGAGACAGGAGGAGGAGAGGGAGAGGGAAAAGAAGAAGAGGGAGGGGAGAGGAGACAGGAGGAAGCGAGGGAGAGGAGACAGGAGAGAGACAGGAGGAGAGATGAGAGAGAAAGAGGGACAGGAGGACAGGGAGAGGGAAAGGAGAAAGCAGAGAGACAGGAGGAGAGGGGAAAGGGGAGAGACAGGAGGAGGAAAGATGAGAAAGGAGAGAGACAGGAGGAGGAGAGGGGGAGGAGAGAGACATGAGGAGAAGGAGAGGGGGAGGAGAGAGACAGGAGGAGAAGGAGAGGCAGAGGAGAGACAGGAGGAGAAGGAGAGGGAGAGGAGAGAGACAGGAGGAGAAGGAGAGGGAGAGGAGAGAGACAGGAGGAGGAGAGGGAGAGGAGAGAGACAGGAGGAGAGGGAGAGGGGAAAGGAGAGAGACAGGAGGAGAAGAGATGAGAAAGGAGAGAGACAGGAGAAGGAGAGGGAGAGACAGGAGGAGGAGAGGGGAAAGGAGAGAGACAGGAGAAGGAAAGTGAGAGGAGAGAGACAGGAGAAGGAGAGTGAGAGGAGAGAGACAGGAGGAGAAGGAGAGTGAGAGGAGAGAGACAGGAGGAGGAGAGGGAGAGGAGAGAGACCGGATGAGAGGGAGAGGGAGAGGAGAGAGACAGGAGGAGGAGGGATGAGAAAGGAGAGAGACAGGAGGAGGAGAGGGACAGGAGAAAGGAGAGAGACAGGAGGAGAGGGAGAGGAGATAGGAGAGAGACAGGAGGAGGAGAGGGAGAGGAGAAAGGAGAGAGACAGGAGGAGAGGGAGAGGAGAGAGACAGGAGGAGGAGAGGGAGAGGGGAGAGGGTTATGAAAAATAAAGGCATTTCTGTCAACCCTTCTCCGATACAGAGGTAGATTAAATGTTTTGCAGATAAGGGGCAGGCAGCTGGAGGATTTCTCCTTGCTTTGAATAGCAGATGCACCATCTAACACTCTTCTCTCTCTCTCTCTTCTCATTGCAGATTCAACTTCTAACTCCCCTGTCCCTCTCATCCCCCTGAGCCCTTGTCTGTTTGGGCACAGGTTTAATTAGTAGCCCACCGGAAAGATAAAATAGAATACTACCTCTGAACACTGACAGTAAAGTTTTTGAAGAAACCCTGACTAGACTACCTCTGAACACTGACATTAGAGTTCTTGAAGAAACCCTGACTCTAGCTGCCCCATCTCTCTCTCTTTCTCTCTCTCTCTGTGTCTCTCTCTCTCTCTCTTTCTCTCTCTCTCTGTGTCTCTCTCTCTGTGTCTGTGTCTCTCTCTCTCTCTCTCTCTGTGTCTGTGTCTCTCTCTCTGTGTCTCTCTCTGTGTGTGTGTGTGTCTGTGTCTCTCTCTCTCTCTCTCTCTCTCTCTCTCTCTCTCTCTCTCAATTCAATTCAATTCAATTCAATTCGCTTTATTGGCATGACGTAACAATGTACATATTGCCAAAGCTTACTTTGGATATTTACAATATAAAAAATAAATAAAAATGAGAATCAAAAATTGTCAACGGGACAACAGTAACAACAATAACCAACGGTCAATATAACCATACATTCAACAATAACAATAATCATACAGTTGAGGACATGTGCAGGTTTATTGGTCTGTCGGACACTGTCCCTCAACTTATGGCAGGCAGCAATGTAGTGCGCTGCCAACCCACAGCTCTCTGCGTCCTCCCCCAACAGGATGGGTAGCCTATCCTCATCAGAGAGGTCTTTAAAACCTTGAATAAGGATTTCAAATTTGGGGAAATGACACTCTCTAATTGTTTTATATTTTTGACATTTTGTCAGGAAATGCAGCTCCGTCTCAGGTTCTGCTGTTGTGCAGTGGTTGCACAGCCTTTCCTCTACAGGGAGCCAGGTTTTCCTGTGTCTACCCTTCTCAATGGCAAGGCTGTGCTCACTGAGCCTGTACTTTGTCAAGGTTTTTCTAAGGTTTTGATCAGTAACCATGGTCAAATATTTAGCCATAGTGTACTGTCGATTTAGGGCCAGATAGCACTGCATTTTGCTTTGTGTTTGTGCTTGTGTTTCCCAATAAGCAATGTAGTTTTGTTTTGACTGTGTTGTAATTTGGTTTATTCTGATTGATTGGATGTTCTGGTCCTGAGGCTTCAGTGTGTTAGTAGAACAGGTTTGTGAACTCAGCCCCAGGACCAGCTGGATGAGGGGACTCTTTTCTTTGCTCAGCTCTTGGCATTGCAGGGCTTGGTAATGATATGAGAGGGGGTCACTGTATTTTAGATGTTTCCAAAACTTAATTGCTCTTTTTTGAGTTATTATTATTAGTGGATATTGGCCTAATTCTGCCCTGCATGCATTGTTTGTAGTTTTCCTCTGGACACGTAGGAGAATCTTACAGAACTCTGCATGTAGGGTTTCAATGGGGTGTTTGTCCCATTTGATGAAATCTTGTTTTGCAAGTGGACCCCACACCTCGCTGCCATAAAGTGCAATTGGTTCAATGACATATTCAATTAGTTTTAGCCAAATTTTAATAGGTATTTCAATTTGAATTTGCTTTTTAATGGCGTAGAATGCCCTGCGTGCTTTCTCTCTCAGTTCATTCACTGCCTCATTAAGGTGTCCAGTTGAGCTTATTTTTAAACCTAAGTAATTGTAGTGTGTACAGTACTCTATATATTTTGTACCAATTGAGAACTTTGGTCTAATTCCCTGAGATCTGGATCTTCTCTGGAAAATCATTATTTTAGTCTTTTTGGGGTTTACTGCCAGGGCCCAGGTCTGGCAGTACTGCTCTAGCAGGTCCAGGCTCTGCTGTAGGCCAGGTGCTGTGGGTGACAGCAGGCATAGGTCATCTGCGAAGAGTAGGCATTTAACTTCTGAATTGTGGAGACTAACACCAGGGGCTGAGGATTTTTCTAGAATAGTGGCCAATTCGTTAATGTAAATATTGAAGAGTGCAGGGCTCAGATTGCAACCCTGACGAAGGCCCCGCCCCTGGTTAAAGAATTCTGTCCTTTTCTTACCAATTTTAATGCTGCACGTATTGCCAGTATACATTGATTTAATTATGTCATATGTTTTACCCCCTACACCACTTTCAATAACTTTGTAGAACAGTCCTGTATGCCAAATAGAATCAAATGCTTTTTGGAAGTCGATAAAGCAAGTGTATATTTTGGTATTATTTTGGTGGACATGTTTATCTATCAGGGTGTGTAAGGTGTAAATATGATCAGTTGTGCGATGTTTTGGTATAAATCCAATTTGGCTTTTACTCAAGACATTGTGCTTATTAAGGAAGTTTAGAACTCTTACATTGATGATACTACAGAAAACCTTCCCCAGGTTACTGTTCACACAAATGCCTCTGTAATTGTTAGGGTCAAATTTGTCTCCATTCTTAAAGATTGGGGTTATGAGTCCTTGATTCCAGATGTCAGGGAAATAACCTACACTCAGGATCAAATTAAACAATTTTAATATAGCCAATTGAAATTTTGCACTAGTGAGTTTGAGCATCTCATTTAGGATGCCATCAGGTCCGCAGGCTTTTTTAAATTTGAGAGCCTGAAGTTTCTTATAGAAACTTATGAAGTCTCTCTCTCTCTCTCTCTCTCTCTCTCTCTCTCTCTCTCTCTCTCTCTCTCTCTCTCTCTCTCTCTCTCTCTCTCTCTCTCTCTCTCTCTCTCTCTCTCTCTCTCTCTCTCTCTCTCTCTCTCTCTCTCTCTCTCTCTCTCTCTCTCTCTCTCTCTCTCTCTCTCTCTCTCTCTCTCTCTCTCTCTCTCTCTCTCTCTCTCTCTCTCTCTGTACCTCTCTCTCTCTCTCTCTCTCTCTCTCTCTCTCTCTCTCTCTCTCTCTCTCTCTCTCTCTCTCTCTCTCTCTCTCTCTCTCTCTCTCTCTCTCTCTCTCTCTCTCTCTCTCTCTCTCTCTCTCTCTCTCTCTCTCTCTCTATATATATATATATATATATATGAGAGAGAAAGTCACATGGGCATTGCTATTGATGAGATCATGGGGGTTTATAAACTCAGCAAAAAAAGATATATTGTCAATTGCGTTTATTTTCAACAAAAAGCAAGCTTACCATGAATATTTGTGTGAACATAACAAGATACACCAACTAAGACATAAACTGAACAAGTTCCACAGACATGTGACTAACAGAATTTGAATAATGTGTCCCTGAACAAAGGGGGGGCCAAAATCAAAAGTAACAGTATCTGGTGTGGCCACCAGCTGTTCTACATTATCAAATCAATGCTTGTGCTTCTAGTTCCGACCGTGCAGTACTATCTAACAAGCAATATAACAATTTCACAACTACCGTATACATACAATTGTACATATACACATATGGATGAGCGATGGCCGAACGGCAAAGGCAAGATGCAGTAGATGGTATAGAGTACAGTATATACATGTGAGATGAGTAGTGTATGTAAACATTATATAAAGTGGCATTGTATGGGCAGGTGGGACGGTAGCGTCCCACCTGGCCTACATCCAGTGAAATTGCAGAGCGCGAAATTCAAACTACAGAATTATCAATATTTAACTTTCATAAAATCACAAGTGTAATACATCAAAGTAAAGCTTACCTTCTTGTTAATCCAGCTGCTGTGTCAGATTTCAAAATGTCTTTACGGCGAAAGCACACCATGCGATTATCTGAGGACAGTGCCCAGCATACAAACCATGAAAAACATATTTCAACCAGGCAGGTGCGACACGAAAGTAAGACATAGCGATATAAAAAATGCCTTACCTTTGATGATCTTCTTCTGTTGGCACTCCAAAAGGTCCCAGTTACATCACAAATGGTCCTTTTGTTCGATAATGTCCTTCTTTATATCCATAAAAACTCAGTTTAGCTGGTGCGCTTCAGTCAATAATCCACCCAGTTTCCCTCCATCAAAATACATACAAAATGAATCCCAAACGTTACTAATAAACTTTTCCAAACAAGTCAAACGACGTTTATAATCAAACCTTAGGTACCCTAATACGTAAATAAAAAATAAAATTTAAGACGGAGAATCGTTATTGTCTTTACTGGAGAAAAATACCAAAGAACGCGCTCTCTTCCACTTGCTTGGAAACACTACAGCCAAAATGGGAGCCACCTAGAAAAACTACAATTTCTGGCAAATTTTTCCAAAAACCAGCGTGAAACTCTTTCTAAGGACTGTTGACATCTAGTGGAAGCCCTAGGAACTGCAATCTGGGAGTCTTCGCCTTATAATAAAAGTGACAGCCATTGAAAATAGTGGAAGGCAGAATTTCTTTGGGGGGGATGGTTTGTCCTCAGGGTTTCGCCTGCCATATCAGTTATGTTATTCTCACAGACATTAGTTTAACAGTTTTAGAAACTTTAGTGTTTCCAATCAAAATCTACCAATTATATGCATATCCTAGCTTCTGGGCCTGAGTAACAGGCAGTTTACTTTTGGCACGCTTTTCATCTGGATGTGAAAATACTGCCCCCTATCCAAGAGAGGTTAAAGTGACTAGTGAAACATTTATTACATCCAATTTTTTATTATTAAAGTGGCTAGAGATTTGAATCAGTGTGTTGGCAGCAGCCACTCAATGTTAGTGGTGGCTGTTTAACAGTCTGATGGCCTTGAGATAGAAGCTGTTTATCAGTCTCTCGGTCCCAGCTTTGATGCACCTTTACTGACCTCACCTTCTGGATGATAGCGGGGTGAACAGGCAGTGGCTCTGGTGGTTGTTGTCCTTGATTATCTTTTTGGCCTTCCTGTGACATCGGATGGTGTAGGTGTCCTGGAGAGCAGGTAGTTTGCACCCGGTGATGCGTGGTGCAGACCGCACCACCCTCTGGAGAGCCTTACGGTTGTGGGTGGAGCAGTTGCCGTACCAGGCGGGGATACAGCGCAACAGGATGCTCTCGATTGCGCATCTGTAAAAGTTTGTGAGTGTTTTTGGTGACATGCCAAATTTCTTCAGCCTCTTGAGGTTGAAGAGGTGCTGTTGCGCCTTCTGTTGCACTGTTGCGCCTTCTTCACCACGCTGTCTGTGTGGGTGGACCATTTCAGTTTGTCCGTGATGAGTATGCTAAGGAACTTAAAACCTTCCACCTTCTCTACTACTGTCCCATCGATGTGGATAGGGGGCTGCTCTCTCTGCTGTTTCCTGAAGTCCACAATCATCTCCTTGTTTTGTTTTGTTTTGTTTTGTTTTGTTGAGTGTGAGGTTGTTTTCCTGACACCACACTCCGAGGGCCCTCACCTCCTCCCTGTAGGCCGTCTCGTTGTTGTTGGTGATCAAGCCCACTACTGTAGTGTCGTCTGCAAACTTGATGATTGAGTTGGAGGCGTGCATTGCCAAGCAGTCGTGGGTGAACAGGGAGTACAGGAGAGGGCTGAGAACGCACCCTTGTGGGGCCCCAGTGTTGAGGATCAGCGGGATGGAGACGTTGTTTCCTACCCTCACCACCTGGGGGCGGCCCGTCAGGAAGTTCAGTACCCAGTTGTACAGGGCGGGGTCGAGACCCAGGGTCTCGAGCTTAATGACGAGTTTGGAGGGTACTATGGTGTTAAATGCTGAGCTGTAATCGATGAACAGCATTCGTACATAGGTATTCCTCTTGTCCAGATGGGTTAGGGCAGTGTGCAGTGTGATTGTGATTGTGTCGTCTGTGGACCTATTGGGGCGGTAAGCAAATTGGAGTGGGTCTAGGCTGTCAGGTAGGGTGGAGGTGATATGATCCTTGACTACTCTCTCAAAGCACTTCATAATGACAGGAGTGAGTGCTACTGGGTGATAGTCGTTTAGCTCAGTTACCTTAGCTTTCTTGGGAACAGGAACAATGGTGGCCCTCTTGAAGCATGTGGGAACAGCAGGCTGGGATAGGGATTGATTGAATAGGTCAGCATGTTCCACACTATCAGCCTGTTCTACACTATCAGCATGTTCTACATTATCAGTCTTTTCTACACTATCAGCCTGTTCTACACTATCAGCCTGTTCTACACTATCAGCATGTTCTACACCATCAGCCGTTTCTATACCATCAGCCTGTTCTATACTATCAGCCTGTTCTACACTATCAGCCTGTTCTACACTATCAGCCTGTTCTACACTATCAGCCTGTTCTACACTATCTGCCAGTTCTACACTATCTGCCAGTTCTACATTATCAGCCTGTTCTACACTATCAGCATGTTCCACATTATCAGCATGTTCTACACCATCAGCCAGTTCTACATTATCAGCCTGTCCTACACTATCTGCATGTTCTACAGTATCAGTCTTTTCTACACTATCAGCCTGTTCTACATTATCAGTATTTTCTACACCATCAGCAGGTTCTACATTGTCAGCATGTTCTACATTATCAGCATGTTCTACATTGTCAGCATGTTCTACACTATCAGCCTGTTCTACACTATCAGCATGTTCTACACTATCAGCATGTTCTACATTGTCAGCATAGTCTATTTCTGTGTGTCTGGTACGCTACAACAAAAATACAGAAGAAAAGCCTAAGTAAATGGTTGCATTCTACCAACAAGACTGAAGTAAAGTCTGAATAAATGGTT